>NW_020664531.1:1722979-1875737 GCF_002925995.2 Terrapene triunguis
ATTTCTGTTTAGCCAAAGTGAGCAGAGATGCCTCGTACTTGTGTGAACAGTGCAGATAACTTCTGCTATGTTTGTGGTGAAGTGACTTTTGCCTCACAAAAGCGCAGTATAACCACTATGGTTAAGAAAGCCTATCACCTTTATTTTGGCTGCAAAATTGGAGATCAGGACAAGAGGTGGGCCCCACACATATGCTGCAACACTTGTGCAACAAATCTTCGCCAGTGGTTGAACAGGAAAAAGAAATCTATGCCTTTTGCAGTGCCAATGATTTGGAGAGAGCCAACAGATCATACCAGCAATTGTTACTTCTGCATGGTGCCTCCAGTTGGGAAAGGTGTGTCAAAGAAGAAAAAGTGACTGTGCATTATCCAAACATTCCATCAGCTATACGCCCAGTACCCCACGGAAAAGGACTGCCGGTTCCTGATGCACCAGAATCATTCTCACTTGAGTCAGACGAGGAAGAGGAAGAGGATGAAACTTCTGGTCCTGAACCATCAATGTCACAGGACCCACATTTTCTCCCATCCTCCTCCTCTGAACCACAGCTCATAATACAAGGTGAACTGAATGACCTTGTCAGGGATTTGGAACTACCCAAGAGTAAGGCAGAGCTGTTGGGCTCCAGACTACAGCAGTGGAATCTCCTGGCAGGTGATGTTAGGGTTTCCATGTTCCGTGACTGTCAAAAGGATCTTGTCCCATTCTTCTTCATGGAAGGTGATCTTGTAGCCTGCAACAACATCGATGGTGTGATGGCAGCCGTTAACATCGTTCACAATCCAGATGAGTGGAGACTGTTCATTGATTCATCGAAGACGAGTCTTAAAGCTGTTTTACTGCATAATGGCAATGTTTTGCCATCAATTCCAGTTGGTCATGCAGTCCATATGAAGGAAACCTATGACAACATGAAACAACTTTTGAGGTGCATAAACTATGATCAACATCAGTGGCAGCTCTGTGGCGATTTGAAGGTTGTTGCTCTCTTGCTTGGTCTGCAGACTGGATACACAAAGTACTGCTGGTTTCTCTGCGAATGGGATAGTCGTGCAAGAGATTCCCACAACATCAAGAAAGATTGGCCACTCCGACAGTCATTGGAGCCTGGGAGGAAAAGTGTTCAGCATCCACTACTTGTTGAATCAAGGAAGATTTTGTTACCACCCTTACACATCAAGCTGGGTCTGATGAAGAACGTTGTCAAGGCCGTTGACAAAACACAAGCAGCTTTCAAGTACCTCCATGGAAAATTTCCAAGGTTAAGTGAAGCTAAGATAAAGGAAGGTGTCTTTGTTGGTCCTCAGATTCATGAACTTCTTCGAGCTGATGCATTTGACCATGCACTGCGTGGCAAGGAAAAGACGGCATGGAAAGCCTTCCAGTTAGTGGCAATAAATTTTCTCGGAAACAACAAGGCAGACAACTACAGGTTGTTGGTGGAAAGCCTCCTCAAGGCATACAAAAGCCTTGGTTGCAACATGTCACTAAAGATACATTTTTTGCACTCTCATCTAGATTTTTTTCCACCGAACTGCGGAGCAGTGAGCGACGAGCACGGCGAGCGATTTCACCAGGACATTGCAACAATGGAGAAACGCTATCAGGGCAAATGGAGCCCATCAATGCTTGCAGACTATTGCTGGACAGTGACAAGAGATGCTCCATTTAATGAATACAAGAGACAAGCCAAGAAGCGCCGAGTAGACACTGAATAGGACTAAACTATGTACAGAATAGTTTTTTGCCTTTTGTTTCATAATAAATTTTATTTATATAACCCTTTGGCTGATTTTTAAAGTGTTACATAAACAGGACAGGTGAAATATTATCATGTAAAGCAACCATAAACACATGAAAAGACCTAGGTTTACAATTTATGATTAAAACTCTACTATCTACACAATATACATAGACATAAAATGTAAAAACTTAAATATCTTAGAAACAGTAGCCAATCAGTTGTTTTAATTGTCATATTTGAATTCAGCACATCGAAATACATAATAAATAGCACATTTTATCTCTGAAGCAGACGACTTCTCAAAAATTGTAGACCAGTGTTATATCTTCATAGAGCCCCATTGATTTCTGTGGAGATCCATATGGATTCACAGGTCTGGGTGCATGGAACAGCGTCTGCGATCTGGCTCTTAACAAACAGGTGGACTCTTAAGATGATCCGATGGGTGAAATTCTGGTTCTACTGAAGTCAGTGGCAAAACTCAACTTCAGTGAGGCCAGGATTCCAGGCATTGAAAGGAAGATAAAGAATAATGTAAAGAAGCTGATTCAGATGATAAAATAACCAGGAATAATGTTAGGATGGTCAAGTTGCCTGAAAGACTAGAGAAAGATAACATTGTTTCTGATGCAGACCATCCCCTTTGCTTCTGAGAACACTAAGGGGAGGAGCAGGATCTGGCCTTTGGCTTTCCTTGTGTCTGACTGACTGTGCTATACGGAAGTCTGTTCTACTGTCCCTCTCTGTGCCATCCCCTGGAAATTATTTTTTCTTTGTGCTGCAATACATACATGACCTTGCCTATGCTCCAGGATTTCTGTATGACACTACACACCACTTCTCTCCCCTCCCAATCCTTTATCTGTGACTCTAAAAAAAGAATTAAAAACAAATAACTGGCTTTTAAGGAACAGAGGTTTTAAATGCAAAAGCTGTAAACCCACTAATTTCCACATGAATATTTTAGAACATGTATTTCAGCAAAGATTACTTACAATTATTGCTTTTGAAAATGGTTTCACCCCATGCTATGCTGCTGAACTCTAAACACAATGACCTTAAAGTCAGATATAGTTGTGCCACATGACCATACCCAATGGGATTCTTTCATATGGAGCAACAATTGCTGCAACATTGCAGCAATCCTATTAGACTGTACATAGGCAATAAGGGTTGGATCCATGAAGGGACTTAGGTGTTGCAAGGTTGAGCATCACAGCACCATAGGCACCTAGAAAAATCACAGGCACCACACTGGGATTCACAAAGTTGAGTTAGGCGCCTAGGCTCCCTACATAACACAGGGCGAGAGAGACTCCTAAGAACATGATCCACATGCTAGACAGGGACCCACCTAAGCTAGCCCATGGGAGATGCTGACCAGAGAGATGTCTGCTAAGCTCCATCCCCTCTCAGATATAGGTGGCTAAGTCCAGGCTCAGGGAGGCACCTCTCTCTGCTAGCACTCCATGAATGGGAACCCACGGTCTGGAGTCAGGCAGCTTAGGTGCCTAAGCTGCTTTTTGAGGGAATGAGTTAGACACCTGCCTCGCTCCACACAAAGTGTCTGGAGGAGGTTGTGGTGATTTCTACCTTTTAACTAACCCAGTGGTTAGAGCACTCACCAGTGATGTGGAAGACCCTGCTTCAATTCCTCTCTCTCAGCCAGAGGGGGAGAAAAGATTTGAACAGGGGTCTCCCCACTTTCAGGAGAGTGCTCTAACCACTGAGCTACATGCTGCTCTGATGACTTTAATAAGTTATTGAAATGCTATAGTGTAATGTATTAGACAGCTTTTCCTGTTAAAAACCCTGTTGTTTAGACTGTGTACTTCTGGAAAGGAGATGTAAGCCAACTTTGATAAACAGAGAAATCATGGGATTAATTTGCATTTAAGATTCTTAATATTCATTAATTTGCTTGTCTCAAAATGGCAGAGAAACCCATCTCGCTAAAATAGTGGGAGTCAAATTCCTGGACTGGTACTAAAAGACAATTACTACAGTCGGGCCTATCATTTCTTATTTCTCTAAACTAAGATTTTAGTAATTTTTAAATACAATTTCCTGGTGTTTGACACCTTAGAACAGTGGTGAGCAACCTGCAGGCCGCACATGGCCCATCAGGGTAATCTGCCGGCGGGCTGCCCGCAGCTTCCAGTGGCCGCAGTTCATGGTTCCTGGCCAATGGGAGCTGCGAGAAGTGGCACGGGCCACAGGGACGTGCTGGCCGCCACTTCCCGCAGCTCCCATTGGCTGGGAACAGCAAACTGCGGCCACTGGGAGCTGCGGGCGGCCATGCAAATGTAAACAAACTGTCTGGCGGCCCGCCAGCAGATTACCCTGATGGGCTGCATGTGACCCATAGGCTGCAGGTTGCCCACCACTGCCTTAGAACACACCGACCCCACACATTGAACACTGCTATTTTAGCTCCACCTGGCCATCTACCTCTTCAGGTTACTTTCTGTGAGCCCCTTTGCCCAAATTTTAATGACTCTTGCAAAGTTTCCACCACATCACACCCTCTCATGGCTCTATATGGCAACTGTACCTCCATTTCCCCCCGTGACCTTCTTCAGCCTACTTTGGCCATTGGTATGACCTGACCCTCTGGCCAAATCACATAACTGAGTCCAACCCTTTACAGGGCCTCAAAGTCTTTAATTAAAGTCCAAGAGAAAATAGCAATACAAATAAGACTTCAGCCCATTTGGGCTTAGCTAGTAGACTTCTTTGCGGGCTAGCCCCATCTTCAAACTATCCCAACTCTGGCCCCAGTTCTTGGGTCTCACTCCCACTACTGGGGACTGTCATGTTCTGCTTATACCCAGGATTTCAAGTAGGTGGCAGCTCCTGATTAGCCTCTCTCTCCAGTCAGGCTCCCAGCTCAGGACTTAGCTTCTTATCTACAATGGCTTCTCTTGCTCTCATTTCAGAGCACAGCCGCTCTGGCTTCTTTCTGTTTGAAGGCCCTCTAGTTCTGACTCTAAACCTCCTCAGCTTCTCTCACACCTGTGCCAGAGAGAAAGCCCCCAACTACCTCTCACTTCAGTCTCCTCCCTGGCCTCTCTTTTAACAGCCCTTTGCTCCTTCCTTTATGAAGGCCCAGCTCCTCCCTAGCTGGGCTTGATCACCAATAAGGCCAAAAACCCCTCCAGGTGTAGCTCAGTAGGTCAATTGGCCTCTCTAGCCACTTTAACCTTTTTAGACACCTGGGTGTGGTGGGTACACACCTCATGACAGACTCCATACTCTTTCCATCAGCACTTTAACTATCTTCAGAAATGTCAGTTTTGAAGTTAGAATCTTTGTGTAAAGCATCTTCATACTCCTTGATGATTCTGTCCTTGTGTAATAGTTCATGCAGCAATATGAAGTCATTTGACTCATTTGCTTGGTCAGTCACCAGTAGGGGATTGCAATTAATAAAATCATACAAAACAGCTGTACACACCTGTCACTAGTTGATTAATCTCTGCACCTCATATCACATTACATGAGGAACTCTGTTCTACTGCCAATTGTACAGTTAATCAGACCTTATGCTCATGTAGGCTGTATAAAATTTCAGTTGGTTCACTTTAAAGATTTGCACTTCATATTGAGAAGCCAATGTACCACTTCAATTTATCAACTTTTTAAATACAAAACAAATACTTCATGGTATTTCTTAAATACCACTAATATTTAACAAAGGTATCTTATTGATCACATTTCTAATTTATAAAAAGACAGCATGGTTTGAACTATTTGCAATACTTTGTGATCAGGTTGCCTAGGCAATGAAACTTCCTTGAACTGAAGGGGATTTTTACAGAATGTTTTGTATAAGAAACTATGTCAGAAAATTAAAGTCAAGCCTTAATAGACACCAGGAATTGAGAGTGGTTAAGTCAGTTGTTGGAGTTAGTCAATCTATAGCTCCTGGGTGGGAGGCTTAGGCCTAAATTGTGTCACGGATTCTGGCCAGTGTGTGGATGCTTATATCATTAATAAGATCCTCCTTGTTTGTATCACCACTACATAAGACAGCATTAAAAATGAGAGGTATTTCACAATTATAAAATTGATCTAGTGTTGATTTGTAATGTCTTAGTTCAAAGAGACACCTACCTAGGAATATGTTTTATTATGTAGTGCTCAGCAAAGGCTGATTTTGATTACTGAGGAAGACAGGCTAGGACATTTTTATGATACTTAACCCAGTTTTTGTGAACCTGTGAGGTTTCATGTACATAGTCATGTCTGTAGGCACCACAGGTAGTGAATATCAATATTTCTGGGAGCTTAGGCACTGAAGAGGTGGCTCTGGATATACTTATTGTTCTGAGAAGTAAAACAAAAGAAGAAAGGGCAGGAATAAAAAAGCGGGTCCAGATGTGACCAAATTTGTATTATTCGGGGACTCCTGCAAGGTCCAGATGCTGTACAAGGACTCCAGCAAATTTTATAAACCCAGTAAAAATCCCTGTGGATTTTATAATCTCTATGGGGATTTTGGCGGAGATGATAAGCCTTTCAGTGACTCCTAGGAAGTTTGTAAATCCTGTGTGATTCCTACAGGGATTATTAAATCTGCCTGAGTCATATAAAGTTTGTAATTCCTGCAAGGGTTCTTGGGAGGATTATGAACTTGATCCAATACCCACTGAAATTAATGAAAATCCTTGCATTGATTTCCAGGGCTAATCCAACACCCAGAGAAAGCCTGTTTAGGATCAGGCAGGGGTTATAAACCTGGCAGGAGTGATGCAGTGGTTCATACAACATTAATATTTCACAGATACCAAATATATTCCATCTTTTGAAACCAATAATGTATATTCAAGTGTTACAAAACAACCTTAAAAATGAAGTTTCTAGTTACAAATCTTGATTAAGCCATAGTTAAAATACTTAATCACTTATACAGGGGAAAAAGCTTAAAGAAGGTTTAAACTTCCTGTCCACCAGAAACTAGAAAATTGTAAATCAAAGATGAAATTAAAACAAAAAACAATCATTAGAAATAATGGTGATATAATTAAAGTACATCAAGGAGTCTTCACTTTGTACCTGTATTCCCTGTCCATCATCCATCCCAAATAATGAAACAGCTTTGTGTCCACGCATCCTATGGTACATCTTCACCCCTGACCATAGGAGCCACATTAATACGCTGTATCATACTCAACATACTGCAGAACCCATCCATTATATATGTGCAACCCAGCACAATCACAGATCCTCTCCTCCAGTTCAGCCTTCATTTGCAGAACAGTAATAGTGTTTCACTTCTTACAATTCTTATACACGCGAAAGTCCTACCCAACACCCATTGCACCTTCCCAACATGTTTGTCGTAAGACAGACCTTGATAACTTTTACAACCATTTTAACCATTCGTTATTCATAATTTGTCAGCTACCTCCAGATGTTGAATGACATCTTCCTTATGTTATTTTGTGATTTTGCTGGATACCTCATCCCAAGTAAAGATGGTTAAATATGTCTGCAGACACAGGCTGTGGAATTCTTAAAGTTCATAGATCAGCTGTCACATGGCTGTGTGTGTTTTTTAAACCACACTGTTGTTATTCTGAGAGTCTTTAATGGGAGTTGGTTTGAGCCCCTCTGGCCTCTTGCTCCCCCATTTCACTTTCTATGCTCTGACAGCTATTATTTGGACTCCTATAGGCTCCTGACCTGCTGCCAGAATTTCTTCCTTCTGCCTTTGAAGTCTGAGCAACACAGAACTTTCCCTCTGACTAGCTTCCTTTTTTATGACTCCGGTTCTTCTATCTCTTCACAATAATGTGAAATATTAGTCTCTTCTGAGTTGATGGGGTTAGACAATCATTATCCTTGTATCGCACATACCAGAAAAGGATATGGGCTTTAGAGGAGGAAGTTATTGTTAGAAAAGCACATGATGATAAAAGCTGAGGACTAAAATAAAAGCTCTCACCTATTCAGGAATTATGTTACGCTACAGGAGACCTAGCTTTTTTCATTTTCAAAGAAGCTACTTATATTTTGATTTATGAAATTTCAAGGTAGCACTTAGCTGTCCCTTAATTGATCAGTAAGCTTCCCCCCCCCCCCCATATATTGCTTTTGCCAGTAAACCATATTGCTGTGGCAGAAATGCACTATTTTCCATTTGCAATAGGGAAGAAAACTATTGCTCGATTGCTGGATAATTAATTCTGATTTACACAGTTTTACACTTGAAAATAAAGGTTAATGTCCTCTCGGTCACCCAAAATGCATAAGGTTCCTGCAGCATGCACTGCCATTCTCTCCCTGCTGCTTGTGTTGATTGTCTAGACGGGAGATTGAAATTATTTCATTAACAGTCTATTTTAAATTGGACCTCTGTTAGTTAAATATCTCATTCTATCAAACTGCTGAGTGTTTTCTGAAAATAGTCAGGTCATTTTGATGACAAATACGGTTCTGTTGGTTCACTTCATACTGTTTTACTGTGCTGGAGATTCATATTTGTTACATGATTGCAAAAAGACACAAAAAGTGTCATTAAGCCAAATTAATTCCTTTAAGGACTATCTTTAAGAATGTATGAAACAAACCTGACTGTGTTTGGTTTTTCTAAAATATTGAAATGGCCTAAATCTGAAGCTGAGGGTCTATTTACAAATGGGAGGGATAAAGCAGAATCAAACAAACGGAATTTAGCCAAACTTCATATTAATTATTCAGACTTTAAATGCTGGCTTGTCTAATATTTTCCTCTTTGTGCTTTTTGAGCCATGTCCTATGTAATAGAGGATTAAAGGGCTATTGACATTTAATATTTCTATAGAGATTTCCTGAAAACTAGAGAGAGGGGCCTGAGCCACAAAATTAACATCTGGATGTGGATCTAGCTTTGTCAAAGACTGAGGGTGTTGCAATCTGGGGTTTGGTCCCATCTTGGCTACAGGCCTTGTAAAAGTAAAAAAAAAATTACAACCCCCCCACCCCCCCCCAAAAAAACCCCTTTCTGATTCGTGGACAAAGATCATAGAGTTGGAGTGCTGTGATTCATACTCTGTTGTCCTAAGAAAGATCATATCCATCATAAAGTGTTAGACTTGCTAGAGTTTGGGATGTGGTTTCTTGTAACTTAGATATATTTGGTCCTTCCTCAGCTCAGGGGGCTGGACTAGCCAACCTCTCATGGTCCCTTCCAGCTCTACATTTCTATGATTAGAGCAACACACAATGGATTTGCTTCATTTCTGCCAGTAGACCCTGGACTGTGGGCCCCTGTGGTGGAAAGACTGCCTGGTAGATAGAATTGTAGTGGTTCAAGGTGTCACTGGAGGGTATAAAGCTAGTCAGCGGAACCTGTCACAAGGAGGCTGGCTGCGGTATCTGAAGTAGGGCCAGTGTCCCTAGACAAGTGCTCCCATTTGGCTAGTTAAGCGGGCGAGGCAGCACTTGGGATATGCAAAGGATCAAGAGAGACCAAGTGAGTCAGGAATGCCTGGGTCAGTCAGGAGAGACCCAGTGAGAGGGAGTCCCAGTGAGTCAGAGCAAATTGTTTCAGTCAGGAAGGGCAGGTGAGAACTACCAAAGACCAGTGGACTGCAGGAGTCCTGGAAGGAGGCACAGGGTGGTTCCTGTGAGAAGGCAGAAGATCAGTAAGAGCTGGCTGGTGTCCCCAATGCAGGTCTAGAGAAGGATGAAGGTAGGGGAGCAAAAGAGGAGCTTACTCACTGATACCAGGGCCAGAGAGCTGGACCCAGAGGAACTATGAGAGGGCCCCTGGGAATGATGGATGCTTCTTTGGCAAGGAGGCTTCCCAGTAGAGCTAGTGGGGTGGGGGTTCCTTCTGAGGTGGGCAAGGTTGTACTCCACTTGAAGGACTAGGGTGGCTGTCCTGGTACAAGGAGAGGGAGGACAGAGACTGGGAGTGGCTGAAGGCACTGGTGTATGGCATGTGCATCATGCTGGGACAAGGCGTCCGGTGATCTTAATGATTATTTGGACTGGGGGTGGTGAATGGAATTATTTGGGATTTTGATTATGGACTGTTTTGAGCTGTATTCTGGTAACAAAAACATATTGATGCACTAGAGGACAGTCTTGCTACTATGGACTTTGATGAGGCAAACTAAGGCAGGTGTGCCTGCCATGCTGTGGCATGCAGGAGGATATTCCCTATGACAGACCCCTAAAAGCAGTCATAGTTGGGCAGGAAAGAAGTATGAGCAGTTCCCAGTGAGCTGTGCTAATTTGTTGCATCTAATGGGGATTGGCGGTTGGGAGGTTCCATACTTTTAGACCTGCTTTCTCCAGTGATGGTGACAACAAACAGTATCTTCCAATGGGGAGCAAGTTTCCCACGAGGCAATTGCCTTTGTGTTGGATTAGAGCAGTGGTTTCATTTTGTGCCCAAGGAGATTGAGGGAGATCTCTATTTTGTATGATTATCTGCACCTCAGTTTACCTGCTTGATCTTATCTATCTGACTGGATGGAGTTAAACCAAAGGGGCTGTTAGGAAGAACAAGGAGAAAATGAAACAAGGGTCAGAGCGGAGACATCTCTGGGTAAACTTAAAGTGGGTAAGGAAACAATGGCTGTGCCAGTAGTTGGGAAGGCGCTGTTTCCAGGCGCCAAATGGAATTACACAGCTGGTTTGCCAAGGCCAGAACTTAGAGCACAAAAGGGGCATAAACTGTTAAAAGCACCCTGTGCAGAAAGTGGCTGCAGGGGAAGGGAAAAGAGAGTTGCTAGCTTCTGCTTGAGGGGAGACACTGACAAGGAGACACAGAGAGAGACAGAGAATACAGCAGCGCAGCCTCCCAGCCCACAAGCCAGGGAACCTGGGCAAAGTGGAACTTATCAGGAAAGGATAAGAATTAGAGCCAGGCCTTTTGTTGTTTTAACCCTCTTCTCCACTTGTTATGTATCTTTGGCTGAATAAGCTAGTTTTGAAAAAGCTGTTTTGAGGCACTGTAAGTCAGGTAGTGCTCTCATCTCCAGAAAGGAAGTTTCCTGCAAGGGCAAAACCCAGGTGGTCCTGCTAGAAGAGCAATGGTGGGTAAACAGGGAGATTGCAAACCAAAATCCAAGCTCAGAGTGGTTGAACTGCAGCTTTCAGAGAAGTGAATGAATCCAAGCTTAGCACCTGAGGGGTGCACTTGAGCAGCTCTGCATAGGGGTGTAAAGCACAGTTTATCCTATAAATCTGACAGTAACCATCAGTCTTCATGTGTTAAATATCTGGCACCTCTTGGTGCCTACCATCAATACTATGCAGTGGGACACATTAGGAATGTCGTTGATACATTTCATAGTGTCGACTGCATAGAGACTGCCATGTGGCTTTGTGCTAAGGAGACAAATGACCACAGTCACCTTAGTTTCACCTTCAGTTAAAATAAAAATAAACTGCATGTTTCAATGGGAGCTTATGGTACTTTTACATCTCCTTAGATTTGTAAGATATTCCTGCAGCAATACATATAAACAATATCTAATGCAAGTCAGGGAAAGTGACTCTGTTGCCTTAAATTTCAGTTTCTGAATGCCTCCCATTGTCATGAATCTCTGCTAACCTACCTAGGTAGAGGCTGTTCCTCACTGCAAGAGCATGCTGCCTCTAGCAATTTGAGATTTGTACAACATTGACAGCCATTTCTTCTTGTCCTTCTGCATTGCCGGCTGTAAAGCGCCATAATTGTGCCAAATACTAATGGGTAAGTCTTCACTGCAATTAAACACCTGTGGCTGGCCCATTGTCACATGTTGGGATGCAATCCAGACCAGTGAGGGATTGTGTTACTACATGCCCTGTGATCTTTGGTGCCTCACAATGCTTTGCTGTTGTAGTTCCCAATCTGGGCTGCTCCCAAACAGCCTCAGGTCACACCCCGAGTGTCTGTATGCTGGATAGCCCTGAGTCAGTAGCTCTGACCCCAATAGCCTGTCTACAGCTCCTCGACAGCTTACACCAACCATGATTATTATTTGCAGGGTGACTCTGGCACACTCCCCATTCCAGAATTTTCCCAAAACCGTGTGCTCTGTAATGTCCAGCTGTCTCCTAGAATGTTCAGAGAAATAATATGGTTCCTTTGCTCCTTTAAGGAGCACTCACTTTATTACAAACACAGCACTGTTGGTTTAGATTAATAGTAAAATAAGTTTAAACAAAAAGAAAGGATATTAAGTGAGTTGAAGTATCAGAAAATTAGAGATAGTTACAAGCAAAAAATAAATAAAACACACATCTAAAAATCTAAAACTTAATCTAGCAAGTTTTGGTTCAAGGTTTTGTTCAAGATAACCTCTTTCACTCACAGTCTTCCAGCAAGATGGTGACTGACGTCTCTTTGATCAGATTCTCTTCCAGAGGTCCAAAAGTGCTTGTGCCTTTGTCTTCTTAGGTGAAAGACATAACTTGGGATTTCTGCCCCTTTCTTTTATAGTCCAGTGAACCTTTGAAGTGAATTCCTCTGAAGGATATCCCTTAAGTAAAGTTTATTCAAGTGTGACCTATGTTCCCTCTAAGCTGCGTGGCTGTGCAGGTGGGGAGAGGTGCCCCCCTGCCCCAGCCCAGCCCAGCCGCGGAAAAGTGCCTCTCACCCTGCAGCGGCAAGAGAAGGCTGGAGGGAGTCCTTTCTCCCCGCTGCAGCCCGAGGGCAGCCCAAACCCTTCATCCTCAGCCCCACCCCAGATCCTGCACCCCCAGCCAGAGCCCTCACTCCCCAACACTCTACCCCAGACCTGAGCCCCCCTCACAATCCAAACCCCTCGGCCCCACTCCCACCGCACATCACCTCCATATTGGTGCACATAACAAAATTCATTCCGCCCAGGGATGCGAAAAATTAGAGGGAATACTGACTGTGACAAAGGCAACATACAGCATGGAGCTTTCTTCGTCATCAGACTCCTTCTCCCCACACTTGTGATTGCTGAAATGCAAATTGTTCTTTTTCCTGCCATTTCCTGCTGTCTTGATGAACCTGTTTATAAGTATGTAATAAACACCCATTCCTTTGTTTAGGATTGACCTGTTTAATAACTTTTGCTTAGGCAAGCCTGTCTTGTTTTGAACATGAGCTTATAACATCGTACATGGGGAATTCTGAACCTGGGATCTGAAACCAATTGAGCTGCCTGCCCCCATAATCCAACCTGCTCTGTCTTTCCTTTCCAGGACTGCTTCCTAGGTACTCATCCTATAACTTCTTGCTGCAACTTTCCTATCCAGATTCTACCTTTTTAGTAGAACATTTGCTTTTTCTAGCATTTCCTCTTACTGAGCAGAAGCTGCCCTTATATCTCCCAGGAGGCCTGGTTCTTAGTCACAAGCTCCCTCTCTCATGAGACCTGTACTCATTCCCTTCACCTGGGAAGGCAGGCTAAAACTGGCAGAGGCGAGACTGAGCCCCAAGCCCCCGTTAAAGGACCGGCTCACTTTGTGACAGGGAGCTAAAAACAGGGCTTAGAACGGAGCACTTCAAGTTTGACCATTGTGCCATACTAATATTTTTTGCACTTCAGTGCATAAAGTGTTATATGCAGCAGTCTCTATTCTGAACTATTTTAATCACTTACTGAGTTTAATGCACATGAGCTTTATGGTCTGGGAAGATTTTATGACTGATTCCAGCCTTACAAACTCTGCATACTGCAAAAAGACCTATGGCTTTAAAATTTCCTGCAAGGCCCCTGAAAGTCTTAGAGTAGCTATTCACTGCAAAGTGATCCTGGGCTTGGCTAGCCCAACTAGAACATCCCTGCTTCAAAGTCCTATCTGTGCCAGAGCTGTGTATGTGCATTCACACTGAGTCTCTACTAAACCACGTCCTGAGCTGGACTTTTGCCTGGACAGCCCATGGCTCCGAGTTCTGCACAAGCTGCACTGTGCTATGAAGTCATTCACTGCATATTGTGGGAGAACTCGCTTGTCCTTTCTGAGCCCCTGTGCAGAAACTCACCAATTCTGTAAAGTTAAACCACAGATGGCAGGGCATGGACCTACTCTGGATAATGACCTATTCCAGCAGTTGTTAATGCAAGTCACATTTTGGGAAAAGTAGAAGAGGAAAAAGGAGGCAGGTGCAGGGCATGGGACATGGTCAGGAGCAGTAGTTGTCTGTTGCCCTGGGAAGGCAATGGTGTGGCTTGCTAAGGAGATCGCAGACATGGTGGAGTGAAGATAACGGATGCAGGGTTTAATAGCTGGGGAATCTGTCTATGCTGACCAGTGGTTTTGAAGCAGGACCACAAGTACAGAGTGGTGGGATCACATCGTTATGCAGACCTGGGATGACCAGCAGTGGGTCCAGAATTTCTGCATAAAGTTGTGTGTGCAATGTGCCTGATCCTTCAGTGCCTGGACACAGAGATGAAGGAGGCCATACCAGTCCAAAAGTGGGTTGTGATTGCCATCTGGAAAGTGACTGTCCCAGACTGCTATGGGTCTGTGGCTAATCAGTTTGGTGTTGGCACATCAACTCTTGGTGCTGTAGTGATTGAGGTTTGCAAAACAATAATTACTCTGGTTCACCCAGGGGTGGTGAAGATTGCTAATGCCCCCTGCAAAGTCCTCAGATTGTGAGGTTTCAGCAAATGGGGCTCCCGAACTATGGTAGGGTCATTGATGGCATATATGTCCATAGTCTACCTTCAATGGGTGCACATGAGTATGTAAACTGGAAGAGGTACTACTTGCTCATAAGGTAGGTCTTTATCAATCATAGAGGTTGGTTCAAGAACACCATGGAATTCAGTAGTAGGGTTCATGATGCCAGATTATTTTGGAAAACTGATGTTTTCAAATTGGCACAAATTGGGACTTTGATATCCCTATTAGTGGTTAGGACTAATGGAGTGTCTGTGCCCAAATATTTTGGGGAACTGAGCTTATCTTCTACAGCCCTGGCTCATGATGCCTTAGGCTATTGGAAGAGAGACTGATAGTAGAAGGTTTAATTAAAACAGTGAATGGTTGCAGGATTGTTTGCATTTGGAACACACTTTGGATTCTGGGAGTCCAGCCCAAGAAACTCATAGGTGTGCCCCAAAGCAGTCTGTGGGGTAGAGGCCAGCATCACCTCCATGTCCTCTCCTTCCTCCACTCTCTATAGCCCCCCTTCCTCATCCAAAAGCCCACCCAACAGGAAAGTGGGGTGCATGCTCAAGGCAGGGCCAAGTACCCAATCAAATTCATTGTTGATCAGGCACATTTTTAGTCAATTGCTGGCTGTGGCAGTGTGATCCTTAGCCTTCCCATATGCCATCTTGCAGGCTTTTGTATTCTCCCTGCACCGAAGGAGGGTGGAAGTATAGAGGGAGAGGGTAAGAAAATACAGCCCAGGTAGAACTGTGGGGAGGCACTGGAGAACTATCAGCATCCAGGCTTGACTAGCCTTCCTCCTCACTTCAAAGTCGGTGGGTTGGCAGCCTGGGCCAAGGCAAAGCCTGGGCTCAATCCCATACCCTCAACACTGTATGGTAGCATGGGTTTATAGCACTCTCAGGCCTGTGTGAGAGGTTTTTCTGTGTAGATAGCAAGGAGTTAGGGGCAACAGCCCAGATTCTAACCTGGGCTAACTCTGCCGTGAATACGTATTTACAAGCAGTATGTAGCCTTCTGTAAATATTGGACTTCAGCTCATAAAGGTTTATGGTACAAAATGTCCAAGTTGTCCCCTTCATCTGAGCTGGTGCTTCTCTCTCTGCATGAAATAAATTCTGGTGTTTCTGTTCCATGCTCACTCTCAAAGTCCACATGGAGCTCTTAGGCTTTTCATGGATAGAATTTTTGAGCACATCAATCCAGTTCTGTGGTAGAACTTGATTTGTAGTATGGAGTCCCACACTCTGGTTCATCAGCAGATATCTGATGGGGCTGGAAGGGAGGGAGAACTGGGCACCATTCTTATTAAGCCAAGGGCATGAAGTATTGTATACAAACATTTTCATGTGCTGAAGTCTCTCCATCACAAAATTGTGTGTATAGTATATGCTGAATTATGTTTTGGGCATGAGTGTTTATGAATACAATTAACCCCAGCACAAAAGTCCAACATAAAGCCTATGCAATGCACTACTAGGCCCTCAAATAGGGCTTATATTGAGGACATAAGTGAGACTTAGATGAGGTATAAACTTGTCCTGGGACTCCCAGCCCTTTACACGGGAGTAAATTTCATCCCATGTGCATACCACTTAATGCAATGAGAAGACGACAAAACTTAATTGCTCCTTTTCTCCCCCCTCACAAGTCATTGATCTAAAAGATCCCTGTTACCCCCTACCTTGTAGCTGCCACAGACTTTCCCCATCAAAACTAAGTCTGAAGTGGCATCTCCATACTCTCTACCAGTTGCTCCAGTCCATATGATGCTTCCAGCCTTAGCCTGAAATGAACATGAACTTAGGGGCACCACAAAGACTGGGACTACTGTGTTTCTAAGTTCCATGGTGGTCCTTGAAGTCCTTACAAGCACTGCATGGACCAAATCTGCTGAAAGGGAATGTGATCCAGTTTCATCAAATTTAATTGTGTGGGCAGAAGACTAGCCTCATGGAGCACATGGAGAGTAGGAACAATTAAAGCCCTTTTTAAGAGAGCACTTAAGCCCATGCTTAACTTTAAACATGAGTTGCTTCATTGGTGCTATTCATGTGCTTAAAATTAAGATTGTATTCAAGTGCTTTGCTGGATTGGTCCTTAACAAGTAAAGATTTATTTGCCACAGTTCAACTTTTGCAGGAGTACACTTAACTTAAGAAGCGTTTTCCTTGTCAAATGCAATGAAATTCAGAATTTGCCCTATTGAAACTGCTCACATTAAATTTTTTGTACATTGAGCATTTCTAAAAATATGATCTTTATGTTTAAGCATTAGGAACTCAGAAGCATTAAAAATGAAAAATGCTAATAATTCTTTAGATTTTTTAAGTTAGGCTATGCAAGATGTTTTATAAAAAATGTCTTATACTGAAAGACAAGTGCAAGAGGCAAGAAATTTTGGTGTTAGAGATTCCAAAAACATTTTGATCCAAATTTCAAACAAGGATCACATTTAAAATCCTACAGCAGAAAATAATGGTTTCATCATTTTAGATGAAATTAAATGCCATTGAAATTAAATTTAAGTTGAACTCCTACCATTGACAAAGCAAAGACCACAAAAATGTTGTTGATGTCAGTTCCCCCTCCTCCTCCCTCTCTCTCCATTTAAACTATCTGGGTAAAAATTGGGCTTGTAATGGAGACCTGATTGCAACTGTAAGTATGAAGTGACTAGTGGATCTCCATAATGCTGTACCACGTATATATCTCTTTACTTGTGTTCCCTATATTGCTGATTATTAGAGTTACATCTCTAGCAAATGTAAAATTTATGGAACTCCCAAAAAGAGCTATGCATTTGCTAGACAAAGAGAAAGAGGAAATATTATTGCACATAAATATTGTCAAAACCTGCTTCTTTCCACATGAACATTTTTTCTTCATATTTAAAGTTTATAGCAGAACACAGGGTACAGAGTTTCTCTTCATATCCGAAGTTTATAGCAGAGCTTGAAATACATATTAATATAGAAACTGTAATGTATTCTGAGTTAAGCTGTCATAAAATCTGGGGCTTTTCACATCATCACTTTTGAAGGTCGATGACACAGAGAAAAGAGGCATCTGTATTGGATCACCATGAAGGTTTGTAATACATTGCATTAAATACTGCAATATATATCATTTTTATATGTTTTTGATGAAGAGGCAAAAGTGCATCTTCTACAGTTGCTTTTCAAAAATTGCTCATTTGTTTGGAACGAGAGTAAAAGAGATTGAAGCTAAACATTATTTATGGATACATTACCACTCCTCACTCCAGCCAGAGCTGAAATGAGAAGAGGATTCCAATGATATTTCATTTAGAGTATTGATTTTTCTGAGCTCATCCTATGAAGCTATCATATGTGCATTCCAGACAAATATGAGAAAAATGTAGATATGCTAACTGGGTTTCTGTATCCCATTTTTTTTGGCTTGGATTGTCTCGTGTTGCTAATTTTGTGGTTTTTACTTTCCTAGAAACTCTAACCATAGCAAAAACTCTGCACTGCTGTTTTAGACCTGTTCCTATAGTGCTCATGTGAGCCTTCCATTCAGAAGGTACCCAAATGACTTTACAAATGATGGGTCAGAAGCCTTTTGCCCACCAATGAACAGCAATAAAGGGTGGCAGCTGTTTAACAGCACACAAACACTGGTCAACTGTTTAGTATACTGCAGCCACTAGGGAATATATCTGGAGAGCTAGAGGAGTTTCAACCTAGAGAACCAGAATAAGAAGAGGTTGCTATTTCTAGTCTTCCTCCATATGTGGTCCAAGACAAGGTAAAGGTGTGTGAAGACTAGGGGCCAAATTCAGAGGTAATATGTAAGGAAGTCCAAGTTATCCCTGGTAGAATTGACATGCTTAGACCTGCTTCTCCACTTATATATAAGGGAGTTTAAGTGGATGTCATTTAGATGTCAAAAGGATGGATGTATTTATGTTAAAGCTAGGTGGACGCTACTTTAGATTAAGACTCCATTTGTTAACATGTGAGTTGTACCAACATACATCCTTCATAATCAGACTCAATGGGCCAAGGCAGTGATGCATATGAGAGTTACATATTGGTAAATATATAGTAATCTAAATAAGTAATATGGTAAAAAAAAATCTTCCTATTCTATTGTTTTTCCCCATAGCCTACAAAGGTTGGGCCTCTCATGGTCTCTTGGTGTGGCCTTTTGAGAGGGCCCCAGCTTCTCCTGGCTAACCCTCCTTAGCTTGTCTTCAACCAGTTCAATACCAGGGCCATCACCTTTAATTAAGGCAAGCAGCCCTTCAATTTTAGGGCTTGCAGTCTGCTTCAGTCACTTGGTCATTTTCTTGGAGGCAGTCGGTGAAGGGCTGTCTCCCCTTTGCTGTCCCAGGCATTTCTGCCTCCCCTTCCTTCTCTGTACTCCTTCCTTTATAACAGGCCTTGTTTCCTCTATTGGTTGCAGCTGTCGGTGCCTGTCCCCAAAATTGTCAGCCTATAAACAGGAGAGGTTCTCCTCGCTCCTCTGTCTAGGCTCAGAATGGAGTTTGTAGACCTCATTACAGGTCCCTTTCTACAAAAAAATTTCAAAAGAAAGCCATGGAACTAGATTTTTTCTAGATAATCTTCCATTTCTTTAATGTCTGCAATAATTTAGATAATTCAAACCCAGATACTCTTAAGACAATTCTAAGGAAACATTTCCGTTGCCTTTCTGACATTTCAGAATTTGTCCTTACACCTGTATACATTGGGATATCTGGTAATCCAACCCTTGACCTCTCTCTGGATGAAATAGCATGGGAATGAGGGGAGGGGAATGAAAGATTAGTTTCTCTTTTGCTTCCTTAGACATTAGTTCCTCCTGTGCTACGGACACATCGGGCAGTCCAATTCTTTGATAGACTTGGCCAATGAGAGTGTCTAACAAAAAGAACGGAGACTGCCCTTCACACATGCCTGAGGGAGATACCACACATTTAAAGGAAAGGCAAAATAACAAAAATGTGAGAGGAAGAGAGCTGATAGAGCAACATGTTAGAAAATATCAAAGAAAGCAAGCTTTTGCCCTCCACTACAGAGAATTGCTTGAAAAGTCTTGAGGCATACATCCAAGTTCCACCACTGAGTTCAACTTGATTTTTTTAAAAAAATTATCTACTAATTTTATCTGAGTGAGGTCAAGGGCATGATAGAAACTGAACATGGTCAACATTTTTTAAACTAAAGTTTCCGTTAAAAATAAAAAAATTTAAAACAATTTTTTAAGAAAGCATTTTTTCCAAAACTGTTTGAAAAGCCCCAAAAGGAAGAGTATTTGGTCTTAGTTTACTCTTCTCCTAACCCTCCATCTCAGCCCCCTTTTTCAGAGGCAAAACTGAAAAAAAAACAGTGGGGTGGGGGAAAAGCGAAAGTTAAAAATGTGAAAAGTTTCAAATAAATCAATCTATTCCTGTTCTAAACCTGAACAAAAAACCAAAACAAAAATCCCAATCCATTCTTTTCCCCACCAGAACGCTCCACTATTTATGAGGCGGTCCTAATACAAACCAAGGCCCAGATCCTCAAAAGTATGTAGGTGCCTAACTCCCATTGATTTCAATAAGATTTAGCTGTCTAACAACCTTGGAGTATCTGGGCCCAAATATTTCAGTTGCAGAGTTACTAACTTTCTCTTAATCTCAGGAAATCACTTTTCTCTGGGAATGCATTATTGGGCCGCCTTTACCATTAACTACTCAATGTGTAGGGCATTTATACCAGTGCAGGTACAATACTATCAACTCAGCATAGTAGTGCTGTGCAACCCTTGCACATCAATGTAAGTGACTACACAAAGTATCAATGGTAAATTGGGCCCATTATGTTTGGTGGGTCCTCTTGTGACTTTGGCAGTATTAGACTGGGACGTGTCCACACACTAGAACCACTAGTTGGAAAATGCAGAATGCACCTTTCTGACTCAGATTATTATTTCCAGGGGATTCTCTAAGTGTTAAACTATTGTACTTATTTTGGGGGTTGACTAAGGAATGAATGGACAACTGAGCTCCTCTCGAGATGGTCTCTCCAGGTCAAGATTGATGCTCAGTGAGCAGCAGAGCAGAAGCTAGTGTTATTGCTGCTTCTCAGGATAGTTTAAGATTTAGCAATTTAAATCAATTGTACTATTGGCAGTGTAAGATACTACTCAGTGTCAGTAAAGGTGGTAGAATCTGGGTCTGTATAACACTCAGGAATGGATATTTCAATTCACGGAATGAGTCTAGTGGCTGCTATGAAGAAGTCAATAGTAGGTGCTCATCTCTTTCTGAAAGGCACAGCCCAAGGGAAGAGGGAGTGGAGGTTATTTTAAGCTACCCTGATGCCCCCAGGATTGTGAGCTGCTCTGAGGGCCAGTGAGACACCTAGCATAGCTTCATGGCTGCCTATGGGCTACTCTGCGTTCTGGAGCAGCCCAGAATCTCCATAGCAGTATGAACTATCAGGTGTCCCCTCTTGACACCTCCCAACCAACCCCTGTGCTGGGGGTTGCAAGGGTGCTTGTGTTGGCTGCCTATGTTGACTCTATGCAGTGGTTGCACTAGGGGAATTTCTCCTGATCTAAGTGTGGGGCTTTCATGGCCTCTGTATAGCAGCAAACAGAGGGTCATAGTGTCGGGGAGAAACCTTCCTGATATTTTGCCAACTTGAATACCGCATATGGGATTTATGAATAGAAAACAACCAGCTTTTAAGCTGTGGCATGCCTCAATAGAAGCCAGAGTTGACTTGCCTTTCTTATCAGAGGGATGCTACAAGAAATCAAATACTGCACTCCACTTTTTTTTTTATATGCAATATCCAGTCTGAGGTTTTTTTCATATATGGCTTTATGGAACAGATCTATATTAATACTTCACACTGAATTATAATTGCATGACTTATTAACTGAAGAACATTATCAATATTACTATACATCTGTTACAGATGAAATGGCTACCTGTGTGGCTGAGAATAACCCAGTCACTGTTTTATGGACTCACGATCCTTTATAGAGAGTCACCAGTTTACATGATGTTCTCAAGTGTGGATTTTATATTTAAATTTTCCTTATTTGAAAGATATGTAAACAACAAGTAGGCAGAGTTTTTCTTTTTGAGTGTTTTCCCAAGCATATTTTAAAATAATGACACATAATTAAACTTTAGCATTTTTGTATTACTTTTGGCCCAAGGTTCTCAAAATGCTTTCCAAATCTGGGTGTTCGCACTTTACAGATGGGTAAACGGAGACTGTGGTGGGGCAACTGCCCCACTCCCTGAGAAAAGGGCTGGAACAGGCCTTTGAGGCTGCGCAGGCCGGCAGCCAATTGACAAAGGCCTGTAGGGAGCCAATCAGGGCAGGGCAGAGGCAGCCAATCAGGGATGGGCGAGGCCCTATATAAAGGCTGGCAAGGGAGAAGGACTGGCTCCTGAGGAAGGAGCTAGCACCTCCAACAGAGCAGTGCTGGGCAGGCTCGGGGGAGCAAGAGAGAGCTCCAGCCCCGTTACCTGCCAGGCTGTGGGCCCTGCTACAAAGTGCTGAGGAGGAGCACAGGGCCAAAGGGGAAGTGGCCCAGGGAAGGAAAGCGGACAGGAGGGGAACGAAGGAGGGCAGAAGGAGGCTGCCGCTAGAGAGCCCCTGGGTTGGGACCCAGAGTGGTGGGTGGGCCTGTGTCCCCGCCTTCCCCCCTTATACTGCACCTGGCCACAGAAGACGGTGGCCAATACAGACTGCAACTTGCCCCTGAGCTAGACTTTGGGTTGTGGTTGGCCACTGAGGCAAGTATGAGTCCCAAAGACTGCTGTTAAACCCCCCCCCCCTCAGAAGGGGGTGAGTCTAGAGTAGTGGGCACTACCCTGAAGAGGATGTTTCCAAACAGAGAGCAACATGGGTCCCAGAGCAGAATGGACAGCGGACAAGACACCACACGCTGAGGGCGCTCTGCAGTGGACAGACCTAATTCCTGGAGCAACCAGCGGGAGGCGCCAGCGGTGGTAAGTCTTGACCCTGTCACAGAGACCAAGATTTTCAAAAGTGACTAGTGATTTTGCCTCAGGTTTTTGGTGCAACTTGATACATGTTTAAAGGGGCCCAATTTTCAGAAAACGAGGAGCACAGCACCCGTCATCTGAAAATCAGGTCCCATAGGTATCTCTAAGTGGGCACCCAAAGACTCCATTCACTTTTGAAAATCTTGCCTAAGGCAATTATTTTTTCTTAATTTTTAAAGTTTTTGTTATTATTGTATAGAAACACCTGGAATAGGCTGATAGCTGCAATAAAGCTTTCAGTTGTATAAAAGTCTAGAAAAACATTGCCTGAAACTGTGCTCAACTTGGTTCATTTTTCACTCAAACTGCATACTGTACATGGGCCATAAACTGCCACAGGGTCATTTAACATGGGGCACCAATTCAAATAAAAAAAAATCAACGTAACTTTGTCTCAAACTTTTACCAAATATAGATTTTGTGGTTTGAAGAATTCAGTTTATTTTTAGCAAAAAAGAAGCAGCACATGCTTTGGCACTTTCTGAATTTGGCTGGAGGCAAAAATATTAAAAACCTTTGAAAAGGTTAGTTCTTGAGCTATTTCTGACAGAGTCCAAAAATCTAACAATAATGGAAATTGAAAGAAACAGACTGATTCTTCTGAGATTTCAGTCCAATTTCAAAGACCAAAGAGGTAGGATATATCTGAATAAGCACAGAAACTAATGTACTGAAACTCCAAACTAACACAATCACAGTTTTCACATCTGAAGTTCCTCTGTTATGGCAGAGCAAACAGACATGAAAATTAAGGCAGAAGTTCACTTCCCTAAATTAGATGTAAATTTTTCACCTGTAACATTCCATACACTCTTACATGCCTCCTGTATAGACTTATTGCCTATTTCATCATTAAGATGCTCATTATATTCCCTTACAGTTTTTTAAAACAGTGACCCTGGGTAACTAGTGATTTTTTTTAATAGGTTTTAGTAACATTTTATATCTGTCTATTAATGCTAGTATATGAGCAGCAGAAATACACAATTCCTTCAGGATTATTTTTATGCTGACAATTTTATTACTATAAAAATTTCAGGGCAGTTTAAGTTAAGACCAGGAAAATGGCTATTAGGGTGCCTTAAGAAATGACATTTAAACAACCATGTGTCTAGTTTTACTAAATGAACCTATTTAAAGCTTCCTGTACAAATTTAAAGAGATTTTAGTAAATTTTTTAGAAAAATAGCTATCTTTTTACATGTTTCTGGAGTGTAATAATTAAAGTGATCTGCTTACCAAGCAGTAAAGTCAAATTCTATTATTGGTCACTCTAGCCTGAAAAATCTTTGGTAGGCAATAAACCAAACAAAAGCTTTCCTAAATATATTTGGGGGGAGGGATAGCTTAGTGGTTTGAGCATTGGCGTGCTAAACCCAGGGTTTAAGTTCAATCCTTGAGGGGGCTATTTAGGGATCTGGGGTAAAAATCTGTCTGGGGACTGGTCCTGCTTTGAGCAGGGGGTTGGACTAGAAGACCTCCTGAGGTCCCTTCCAACCCTGTGATATTCTATGATTTAGGGGAATATGATTGCTGACTTTTCAAAGGCCTGTATTTGCTACCTAAAACAAGTGAAGTATTACAAAGTTACCACCAGTGCTGTTACCATTGGAATTTCTGCAAGGGAGGGATGCTAAACAGGAGTTGGATTCTGCTAGAGACACCTCAACCATTTCTTTGCCATCTTACAAACTATTGCAAAAACACTTCTCAGGTTATCCTGAAGTCCTTACCCAGGGAAAACTGCAAGTCATTTCAAGGCAAAATGAAGTCAAGTTGTAAATTGTGATTATGTAAGAAGACAGGACCAGATCAACAGACAGAGCGGATATCACAATGATATGATACTGAATCTTAGCCTACACGCTAAGCAGCAGAAAATAATGAAGTGTAAAGAGTAATGCTGACAAGAAGTTTTTTGGAGAAGGGAAAAGTAGGGAAGGAGAACAAAGATAGGAAGGACTGTAGAAGTTCCATCTCTTATGCATTCAAGGGCACATACTTAGTTTTTCTCCTCCTTTGTTTATAGACTCAGGCCAAGGTTTTAAAAAATGATTAGTAATTTGGGGTGCCTCAATTTTTAGGTGCCCACTGAGTACCATTTGCTGAAAATCGGGCCCCTCTGATCTGTCTCTTGTGGAGTATCCAAAATTTAAGCTGGTCAATTTTCACTAGTTACTAGAGCTGGACACTTTTTTTTTAAGCCAATAGTTTATTCACTGAAAAGTGTAGTTTTGATCAACTCGAAACTATTCACGAGTTTGTGCTGAGTTTGCCGAACAGTTTTGACCAAACAAACTGAAATTGGCTGGTAATGTTGACACAAACTAATGTTGCAATAAAATGGTTTGTTTTGACATTAGTGAACCATTTTGATATTTTTCAGTTTGGAGTCACAAGCCAGCTGGGGGAAGAGGTGGGAACAGCAGTCTCCTATCTTTTAGCTCAATGGTGAAGACACTTACCTGGGATATGGGAGACCCAGATTCAATTTCTCCACATCAGCCGGAGGTAGATGGGATAGGAACTTGGGTCTCCTACACTGCAGGAGAGTGCCCTAGCCACTGGAGCAGGGACCTGAACTTGAGTCACTCACCTACAACGGTGCAGCTCTATCCATCAAACTATGGAATCAATCTCACTCTTTCCCTGGCCTAATGACTAGTCATCGTTACCAAATTTCCTCCTTCTCCTCTGTGAATCTAGTCCTCCTTTGACTTCAGGCCATTAACAAAAGCAAATATTTTTAGTTGGGCCAAATGAAACATTTCATTCAACTCGACTTGAAATGTTTTCTGACTTTTTGACTCAGACAATTAAAGAAAAAAAAATCATTTTTGGATTGACCTGAAATGAATTTTTCATTTCCCCCCCTCAGAATTGCTAGTGAACCAAATAATCCATTATTTTCCCTGTTCTACTAGCCCCTGGGAAATCTTGGCCTTCAAAGATATCCAAGATGCATTTTTCCTCCAGTATGATCACAAGGTACTCAAAGATACCTACTAATTTTACCCTCTGTAAGCGCCTCTTCTCACAAACGAGCACATTTCAAAGATCAATCATGGGGAGGCCTACAGATCTTGGAGCCTGTCAACACAGCTAAGAAATCATTCACTGGGTGAGTTTTATACAGCAACGCCCTCCCAAGAGTAACTGCATCGCTACTGTGGTTGCAAGGCAACAGTTCTTGAAAGACCTCTGCCTGTGTTGGTTGAAGTAGTATTCACAATATAAAATACCACAGTATGGAATGTATTGCAAAACTATTCAGAGAGTGCTCTGCCTTTGCAAAGATACAGCCTGCACTGTGTTTTCCATGTGTAAATTTTGAATCAATGTTTTCCCCTTCTTCCTAAACCAGGTAAATACATCATCACTTTACAGTTAATAGTGCTAATATTGTAGTTATATTTTAGTGACAAACTTTCTATAATTTCATTTTTACAGCTGTAGCAGCATCTTGTTGGAATCTTTTAGCTTCTCAGCTCAGCAGAGAGATTCATTTAAAAAGGGGCCCTATTTTCTGGGTTTTTTTGTTGGCCACGTTTAATAGTTTGTTAGATTTCATGAGCTAGAGAGCTTTTTATCCTAATCTCCCTCTACTCGGCCATACATACAGAATGGGTCCCAGAATCGAACCACCTTGGTTTTGCAAAATGAAAACTAACCGATAACATATTGCAAAAAAATCAAAACCAAAGCATAGCTTCTGCCACCCATCTCTAGGTTTAGTTATATTTTTAAGAGGTGTCTAAAACACTGATGGGTAAATGTTATACATACATTTTAGTAGTATTATTATACACAATAGACTATCACAATACGTGTATGGCTGTTTGATATGTTTAGATACACTTTGCAATAAAGCCTTGAGCTCTTTCCCCCCTTTTTGTACTTCTTGCATTTTCACATATATGGAGGGGGTCCGTACAGCTTGAAATGAAAGAGCTGAGCATGAGCTTCCTGACCAGAGTCCTCCTCTGTCTCACAGCAACAGTAAGAGGAGGTTGCCTTCCAAGTAAGCCTCACAAACTACCCAGCAACAATAGTACACAAAACATGCTTCTTGAAACTAACTATGATCAGACAAATATAAAAATGCCCAGAATGTTTTTGAAAGAATCAATGGAAAAAATACACCTGCTTCCAAGACAATTCAGTGCATCATCTCGCCTTCTGACAGAATGCAAAGCCATTCTGTTGCCCAGATCTTGAATTTCCTTAATGAGTTTTCTGCTGGAATGTCGTAAGATGCTCTATTAAATCAGATGCTATTACACAAGCTAAAGACCTAAACAAGATTTGTTTTTAAATGATTCCCTATCCATCATTTTACTATTCAAAATTCAGACTATGAAAATAAAATAGGTACCATCTCTAAAATAAAACTTTGATATTTACCTAACTCTTCTCATTAGTGCTTTTAATGTGACCTGAACGCTGCCATTTAAATGAAGCTCATTCATGCAAGCAAATTGATTGATCCAGACAACTAATTGAATGCTAAATTCTCCATTCCTTTTGCCTGACATATTTCCTATGCCAACACTCAGTGTAAATCTGTTCAGCTCAGCCTATGCTGACAAAATGCTGCGACACAGGTCAGTAGACCTTTGGGTTGCTTGGTTTCAGTTCAGATAGTTCTGTAGCCAACAGTAGTTAGTTTCAGCTTGATGCTAATTTGCATTTGACACAGTAGCAAACATTAAGAGGTGCTAAATAAAGACATTAAAGCTTGGTTCACTATGTAATTCATGCAGGGAAGAAACTATCACACAACAGGTTTTCCAAAGGTTGTATTTATGTACTGCGTATTGGAGTTGTGCAGCACTTTAAGAAGAGAAGAAGGGTGTTCTTGTGGTTAAAGCATTGGACTAAGCCTTAGATGATCTGGGTTGAATCCCTAGATCTACCATAAGCTTCCTGTGTGACCTTACCAGGGCCAGCTCTAGGCACCAGCATTCCAAGCATGTGCTTGGGGCGGCCCTTTTCAAGGGGTGGCATTCCGGCTCTTTGGGGGCGTCACTTTTCAAGGGGCGGCACTCAGGCTTTTTTTTGTGTGCTTGGGACAGCAAAAAACCTGGAGCCGGCCCTGGACCTTACCAAGCCACTTTTATTTTACAGATCAGAGACTGAGGCACAGGGGAGTAATATTACTTCCTTTTTCTTATCTGTACCTGTCTTGTCTATTTAGACTGTTAGTTCCTGCCTCAAATAACAGTTTCCTAGTAGGTGTATGTGCAGTGCCTTGCACAGTGCGGATCTCCACAAAGGCACACAGGAGAAGAATACCCTGTCATGTATCACTGCTCCTGCTCTCACGCTAGAGGGCTCTATAGCACCATGTTCAAGCACATTCCGTTTGCAGACTGCTAGACTAAAGCAAGGTGGGGTGAGTTGTGCTTCTCTGTTTTAGGAAGCAGGCTGTTCCTCCCTGCCCCAGGGTTCTACTGAATTCTAAAAACAAGGTAGTGTTACATTGTAACCTTCCAGCAAGAGTATTTGTGTTTTTAAACAAACTTCTCTGTGCACATGCTGAAAAACATAACACTCCCCACATGTAGCAGAGTGGCAGGGGACACATTATTACTCTAATCGAGAGTAGCCTCTGAGTGGCATGCACTTACCCTCCCACCTTAGGGAGTAAGGGCAGCGGAAGGACTGTAAGCACATTGGGGCAGGAACTGTTTGTTTGTTACGGGGCTCTGGTCCATGAATGGGGTTCCGTGTTTCAATACAAATAAATAATACTAATCCACAGACCCTGGCTTTCTATGGATCACCCTTGATTCCCACTGCTCTCTGTAAGGCACTGGGAGGGGCTGTGGAGCTGAGCCCTGTAGCACTCAGAAGATACATCCCCCCTATACCAGCTCTGAGAATCCTCTTCCCTACCCCATCTCTCCTGCAGAGAGAGAGAGAGCTCCTACTGGTTCTACTGCTCACTGGAGGGAGGGATTTGTTCCATAGGGCTCACATTGAGAGCCAGACTCTATTTTACCTGGTTTGAGAAGCCATTTGAACCAGATCCTCAGCTGGTGTTAATTGGCGATAGCACCACTGAAGTTAACTTTAAGCACATGCATAAGAGCTTTGCTGAATCATGGCCTCTAAGGGTGTGTTTACACTGGAATAAAAGACCCAGGGCACGTCCGTGGCTGGCCTAGGTCATCTGACTCAGGCTTGCAGGTCTAAAAATTGCTGTGTAGACCTTCGCTGGGTCCCAGAGCTCAAGCTCCAGCCCAAGCCTGAACACGAATGTCTACACAGCAATTTTACAGCCCCGCAGCCCATGAGCCTGAGTTAGAGAACTGGGGCCAGCCATGTTTTTTTTAATTGCAGTGTAGACATACCCCAATAGCAAGAACTATGTTTACAGAGTGTAGAGCAGGGATTGGCAACCTTTGGCACACGGCCCATCAGGGTAAGCCCCTGGTGGGCTGGTTTGTTTACCTGCCGCATGCACAGGCTTGGCTGATCGCGGTTCCCACTGGCCGCGGTTCACAGTTTCAGGTCAATGGGAACTGCGGGAAGCCGTGGCCAGCAAATCCCTCAGCCTGTGCCGCTTCCCACAGCCCCCATTGGCCTGGGATGGCAAACCGCAGCCAGTGGGAGCTGCGATTGGTCAAACCTGCGGACACGGCAGGTAAACAAACTGGCCTGGCCTGCGAGGGGCTTACCCTGATGGGCTGTGTGCCAAAGGTTGCTGATCCCTGGTGTAGAATATGAACTGATGTCAATGTATTTGGGGTAGCTTGCACTTTCCTTTGCCAGGCACCCTCTCCTGCTGTAGTTCCCACTTTTTGGGTTGCTTTGTTTAGCAGAATCTGCCACCACAAATGCTATGTCTGGCCCTTTGTCTTTCTGTTCACTTTCAAGGTGAATCATCCTCCATCCAAATTGCTTCACTGAAACAATTTAGGCCTGTCTATTAATCTGCTTCAAATACATGGTGTTGAAATAGCTCTGAGGAAAGTAATCTATTAATTGTATTGATCCTCATTTGTCCTTTTTATTGCTAGTATTTTCCTCAGGTGGATACTGTTTAATCTAGAGATTGTATTAAATCAAAAACACCACATAGAAACACATGACCTCAGAGTGAGAGTTTAAAAACTTGATGTAGATTTTGTAACTTGGGTCCATCACAGGTTGAATGAGATAGTGACTTTTAAATCACTCAGCCATAACATATAGTGTCCCCTTTTCCAAGGTGTGACAGGGTGCGACTCACCACTCCATTGCCTCCTGCTTGCTGTCATGGGGATTAGCTCTTCTCACTAGTGCACCCTCTTCTGGTGGTGCCTTTCCGCCATCACTTCTGCTCTGGGACCATGTCACTCCCAGGACCGTGGCGTCCTCTTCAGTGACACAGCCCTCCAGCTATATTATGCTCTGGGTTCCCCACTTCTGGGAGCTCTGCAATACCTGTCCAGGCACTTCCCTCAGTGGCAACTGCAGTCCAGAGTTCTGCCACTTCCCCAGGGACGACTGGGGGAGGGAGGAGTGTGGGGTGGAGACGTAGGCCCACCCACTACTCTGTACCCTGTAGATGGTCTCCACTTTCTGCATCCCCTCTGACTCCCTGGGATCTCCCTGGGCCACTTCCCCACGGCCCCAGCAATCTCTTTGCCCCTGCCTCAGAGCCTCAACCTGCAGATTCCTGCAGCCCACCAGGAGCTGCCTTTAGATTCCCAGATCTCTGTCTGCAGCACTGCTCTGTCCAGGCTGTTTGCTGTCTCCAGTCTGCAAGGCAGCCAGTCTTCCTCCCTCCTCAAGCTCCAGGGAGTGACTAAAGCTGTTCTGCTCTGCAACCCTTCTTATATGGGCCAGCCCAGCCTGGACTGGCTGCTCCTCACAGCCCCTCTCTGATTGGTCGCTTCCCCAAGGGCTCTGTTAACCCCTTAGAACTCAGTGTGGGGCAGGTGCCCCATCACACAAGGCAATAATTAAGCTCTTATTTTCTTATCCACGGTTTCAAATGACAATCTCTCCATCTACTCCCATAAGGGTGACTCTAATTTACCCACTAATCATTCCATAGGGCTTTAAGATGCATAACTAGCACAATGCATTTTAAATGAGAACAAAACCATGCTGTAGCTGAGTTGTCTGTTCAGCCAGTGGTCAGGACTAGCTCTCCAGTCTCTTAGTTCAATGTGACAGGGACCCCCTGAATGGGGTTCATCTGGGTCAGCTTCCTTGTTAGTAAGTCCCTATTCCTGCCATCACAGGACTAGGTGTAGAGGGATCTGGGGTGGGTAGGAGGACACAGGCCCTCCTGCTCCACTGGGACCTGGCCCAGGGCCCTGAAATTGTGCCAGTGCGGGTTGGCCTACACTCATCCCATCTCCTGCTCACCTTCACATAGGCCATTTCCTACCCACCCAATGTCTTAGTTTGGGGCATGGCTGCTGTTTAATTGTACTCCTTTGTTCCAAACCACAGAGTCTCGGGGCTGATGCAGGTGACTCTCTAGCGGTGGTTCTCTGTACTTCTGGGGTGCTGTCTGGAAGGGTGGGGGAGGACTCACAGCTGGACCTCCTCTGCAACAGCTCCTTCTCCGCCTGGAAATGGCTTCTCTCCATCCCCTGCCTGGGCTGCTGGAGCTGTTTTTATACTGCTCCTTTCCTCACAAGCATGCTTGGCAGTGTCTGAGGGTGGAGCTTTCCTGGCTCAGTACTGCTCCAGCCTTTATCTGCCTCAGCCTTAGTGTGATGTTTGTAAACCCCACAACAAGGGTTTAGGGGTTTTTTGTTTGTTTTTGTAATGATGTGTTACAGGAAATTTGGTGCAATACAGGCCATATTCCTTGTATGGGCCTATATGGAATCTATGTATACTAAAAGCAGAGTTCTATAACTGTTTTGGCCGATAGCTCTATTTTATCAATATTTCAATGAGGACTTCAAAAACCAATATATTTTACAAAAACGATCTGTTCCAGGTCATTGGCTGGGCATCCTTGATGAATACTGTCACTGGGACTCATGGTACCCACACAGAGTTTAAGGCCACAAAAGGCAACTCACACAAAGGGCCTACTTTTATTCCCTTTCAAGTCAATAGCTAAACTCCCATTGGTTTCGATGGGAATGGGATCAGTTCTACTTCTTGGTATTTACCGGTGACTGCAATTATGGGCCTAATTACTTAGGGCTGGTCCACACTTACCCCCCAAATCGAAGTAAGGTACGCAAATTCAGCTACGTGAATAACGTAGCTGAATTCGACATACCTTACTTCGACCTTACCGCGGTTCAGACGCGGTCCACACGCGGCAGGCAGGCTCCCCGTCGACTTCGCGGTACTCCTCTCGCTGAGCTGGAGTACCGCAGTCGACAGGGATCACTTCCTGGTTCGATTTATCGCGTCCAGACCAGACGCGATAAATCGAACTCGGAACTTCGATCCGCAGCCGTCGAACTACCGGGTAAGTGTAGACTAGCCCTCAGTTACACCAAATTCAATAGAATTACTCCAGATTAATCCTGAAAACAGAACATGGCTCATGCCTTTCAATAATTATGAAGATTTATCAAGAATATTTTAGGTATTATAGGAGAAATTAACACACACAAATTTCTGACAGTCCACTCAACATATTTATCTTCCTACCTATGTTTACTTAGGGTCAGATTGAAATTCCTTTACTCATACTACACCCCACAAATACTACAGTGGACATTAATGGGACTACTCGTGGTGCAAGATACAAGGACATCACAGTCTGGTCCTTAGATTTTAATATAGTAATTAAAGGCTCTTTTCTCCAGTGTTGACTAATTCATTTTACTTTTTTCATTGTTTCATCATTTAGCAATTCTGATTGCTGCCTATTCCTGGCCAACAGGCCATGCAATACTATCACTTGCTAAGTCATTGATCTCAGACCAGCACTAACATGACTGCTGACAGAACCTGTTGTGGCTTCTACTTTTTCTACATTTGTACCAATGATCAGCCTGATCTGGAAGCCAAGAGTAGATGCCCCCCTCCCATTTTTTAAGAGGGCATGTTTAGTTTAAAATATAGAGTACTAGAAATGTATAATTTGAAGAAATGAGCAGGTTGCTTTGCTCTTATTATTGTTTGCAAAATGTTCCTTTGTCATGGTAACTGCAAACAGTATGAACAAGAATATTTTTAAAAAGCACTCTTTATTGCCTCCAACAATCTCTCCCCTATATATTTTGTACCATAATGGCACTCTAGATCATCTTTCTGCATATATTTTGGCACTGCCATCTAAAGTTTCTCACCCATTTGAGCTGTAGGAAATACAAAAGAAACAAGTGTCTGAATTCTCAATGTTTCTTTTTTTACTGCTGTGCATGGAAAGACAAAAATATTGATATCATCTATATAAGTAAACAGTCACATGATAGTAGTATAGTGCAGAAATAAAAGTAAAAAGATAAAGATGCAATTAATCCTCTATTTCAGCAATTTTACCACTACTTTCAGAGATTACCCTACATATTTATTTGCCCATTCTGTTATCACCTGTATGAAGGCTGGAGCCTTAATACTTTATCAATATGTAAAGAAAACAGCTTGTTTTTGAAATGTTACCATCACTTTAGTTAGTTTAAAAAACAATACAAAATTGCACATCTTTACACTTGTTAACATTGTGATATACTCAGGGTACAATATAGACTAGTGAGTAGCTGTATCACCCCACCCCTTTAGCCTGGGGTGCCCTTTACACTGCTTTGCTGTTGTTGCCGCCACTCTTAGCCCTGGTCTACACTACTAGTTTAGGTCAAATTTAGCAGCGTTAGATTGATTTAACCCTGGACCCGTCCACACGACGAAGCCATTTTTGTCGACTTAAAGGGCTCTTAAAATTGATTTCTGTACTTCTCCCCGACGAGGGGATTAGCGCTGAAATCAACATCACCGGGTCGAATTTGGGGTAGTGTGGATGTAATTCGATGGTATTGGCCTCTGAGAGCTATCCCAGAGTGCTCCATTGTGACCGCTCTGGACAGCACTCTCAACTCAGATGCACTGGCCAGGTAGACAGGAAAAAGCCCCGGGAACTTTTGAATTTCATTTCCTGTTTGGCCAGCGTGGCAAGCTGATAAGCATTGGTGACCATGCAGAGCTCATCAGCACAGGTGACCATGCAGTCCCAGAATTGCAAAAGAGCTCCAGCTTGGACCGAACAGGAGGTACTGGATCTGATCGCTGTTTGGGGAGACGAATCCGTGCTAACAGAGCTCCGTTCCAAAAGATGAAATGCCAAAATATTTGAAAAAATCTCTAAGGGCATGATGGACAGAGGCTACAACAGGGACCTGCAGCAGTGCTGTGTGAAAATTAATGAGCTCAGGCAAGCCTACCAAAAAGCGAAAGAGGCAAACGGCCGCTCCGGGTCATAGCCCCAGACATGCTGCTTCTACGATGACCTGCATGCAATTCTAGGGGGGGCCCCCACCACTACCCCACCCCTGTCCGTGGACACCTACAATGGGGGAGTCTCACACAACAGGGATGAGGATTTTGGGGATATGGAGGAGGATAGCGCACAGCACGCAAGCGGAGAAACCATTCTCCCTGACAGCCAGGAACTGTTTATCACCCTGGAGCCAATACCCTCCCAACCCGGGCTCACGGACCATGAAGCAAGCGTGTTTAATGATTAATTTGCCCTGAAGACTTGGGATGCATTTGTGGCCAATACAGCCTCCCCTTTTATATGGCCAACCCAACGGGTGCTTGGTATGGGAAAGGAGGGCGCTGCTGTTTGAAACCATTCCCACATGTTCTGAAGGTTGAAGAAGCCAAAAGACTGTGGCTTACCATGGCTCCCTGCAAGCCGAATTCTGTTGCCCCGCCCTGCGTGTGTGATCTCTCACACCAAACTGGCAGGCCCTCAATATAAGAGGCAAAATGCGACCTTGTACCGAAATCACATGTGCTATGTAATGTTAACAGCTTGGTTCACCATGAAAGAGTCTACCCATTGGTCTCTAAAATGTGTCTTTTTAAATACTACTTTCCCTTTTTTTCCTCCCGCAGCTGCAAATGTTTCAATGATCCCCCTATCATCTCCATCCCAGAGGCTAGAGCAGATAAGAAGGTGAAAAAAAAGCACTTGCGATGAAATGTTCTCTGAGCTCATGCAGTCCTCCCACACTGAAAGAGCTCAGCAGAATGCATGGAGGCAAAGAATGTCAGAGTCCAGGAAAGCAGCAAATGAATGTGAGGGAGGGACGAGGTGGTGGGAGCAAGAGGAGAGGTGGCGGCAGCACGATGAGAGGAGACAGAATGCAATGCTGAGGCTACTGGGGAATCAAACCGATATGCTCCGGTGTCTGGTGGAGCTGCAGGAAATGCAGCAGGAGCACAGACTGCCGCTGCAGCCCCTGTGTAACCGCCTGCCCTCCTCCCCAAGTTCGATAGCCTCCTCACCCAGACGCCCAAGAACGCAGGGTGGGGGAGGGCCTCCGGCCACCCAACCACTCCACCCCAGAGGACTGCCCAAGCAACAGAAGGCTGGCATTCAATAAGTTTTAAAGTGAAGTGTGGCCTTGTCCTTCCCTCCTACCCTCATCCACCACCCCACCCGGTGCTTCCCTCCTCACCCACCCCTCCCGGGCTACCTTGGCAGTTATCCCCCTATTTGTGTAATGAATTAATAAAGAATGCATGATTTTGAAACAATAATTATTGCCTCTGCAAGAGGTGATCAAAGGGGGGAGGGCAGTTGGCTTATGGGGAAGTAGAGTGAACCAAGGGGGCGGGTTTTCATCAAGGAGAAACAAACAGAACTGTCACACCATAGCCTGGCCAGTCATGAAACTGGTTTTCAAAGCTTCTCTGATGTGCAGCGCGCCCTGCTGCGCTCTTCTAATCGCTCTGGTGTCTGGCTGCATGTAATCAGCGGCCAGGCAATTTGCCTCAACCTCTCACCCCGCCATAAACATCTCCCTTTTACTCTCACAGATATTGTGGAGCACACAGCAAGCGGCAATAACAATTGGAATATTCTCATCACCACATGCGTCTGACGAAGTGGGTATTCACCCATGAAAGCTTATGCTCCAATACGTCTGTTAGTTTATAAGGTGCCACAGGACTCTTTGTTGCTTTTTACAGATTCAGACTAACACGGCTACCCCTCTGATAATTGGAATATTGGTTTTGTTGAGGTCTAACCAAGTCAGTAAACTGCACCAGTGCGCTTTTAAATATCCAAATGCACATTCTACCGCCATTTTGCACTTGCCTATAGTTGAACATCTCCTTACTACTGTCCAGGGTGCCTGTGTATGGCTTCATGACCCATGGCATTAAGGGGTAGGCTGGGTCCCCAAGGATAACTATAGGCATTTCAACGTCCCCAACAGTTATTTTCTGGTCTGGGAAGTAAGTCCCTTCCTGAAGCTGTTCAAATGGACCAGAGTTCCTGAAGATGCGAGAGTCATGTACCTTTCCTGGCAATCCCACATTGATGTCGGTGAAATGTCCCTTGTGATCCACCAGTGCTTGCAGCACCACTGAAAAGTACCCCTTGCGGTTTATGTACTGGCTGCCTTGGTGCGCTGGTGCCAGGATAGGGATATGTGTTCCGTCTATTGCCCCACCACAGTTAGGGAATCCCATTGCAGCAAAGCCATCCACTATGAGCTGTACATTTCTCAGAGTCACTACCCTTCATAGCAGCAGCTCAGTGATTGCTTTGGCTACTTGGATAACAGCAGCCCCACAGTAGATTTATCTACTCCAAATTGATTCCCGACTGACCGATAGCTGTCTGGCATTGGAAGCTTCCAGAGGGCTATCGCCACTCGCTTCTCAACTGTGAGGGCTGCTCTCATCTTGGTATTCTTGCACTTCAGGGCAGGGGAAAGCAAGTCACAAAGTTCCATGAAAGTGCCCTTACGCATGCGAAAGTTTCGCAGCCACTGGGAATCATCCCAGACCTGCAACACTGTGCGGTCCCACCAGTCTGTACTTGTTTCCAGGGCCCAGAATCTGCATTCCATGGCATGAACCTGCCCCATTACCACCATGGTGTCCAAATTGCCAGGGCTCGTGCTTTGAGAGAAGTCTGTATTCATGCCCTCATCACTCTCATCACTGTGCTGCCGTCGCCTCCTCGACTGCTTTTTCAGGTTCTGGTGCTGCATATACTGCAGCATAATGCGCGAGGTGTTTACGGTGCTCATAACTGCCACGGTGATCTGAGCGGGCTCCATGCTTGCCGTGGTATGGCGTCTGAAGGAGGGCAGGAAAGCAGAGTTGCAGCAGAATCGGTGGATGATGATGGATGCCACGAGGATAGATATTTATACTGAATGACGGAGGACCTGCTTGGTGGATTCATGGCATCAGAAGAGCAGAGTTGCAGTGGAAGTGGTGGCGGACGATGGTTAGCAACGCGCACATTTCCCGAGGACCCGGGAGCCCATGATAGACAACATGGAGAAATTCGCTGTCGAGGCAATATCAGCAGAGCAGAGTTGCAGTGGAAGCGGTGTATGACGACGGTTAGCAGTCCTACTGCACCATCTGCTGCCAGCAGCACCCAGGAGACAACAGCGGCGGTGTTGGTGAGCTGAGCTGAGTGGGCTGCACGCTTGCTGTGGTATGGCGTCTGAAGGAAAGCAGGAAAGCAGAGCTGCAGCAGAAGTGGTGTATGATGATGACGATGGTTTGCAGTCCTATTGCACTGTCTGCTTCCAGCAGCACCCAGGACACAACAGCGGCGGTGTCACTGAGCTGAGCTGAGCGGGCTGCATGCTTGCCGTGGTGCAGAAAAATGGCGCAAAACGATTGTCTGCTGTTGCTTTCACGGAGAGGAGACTGACGACATATACCCAAAACCACCCGCGACAATGTTTTTGCCCCATCAGGCACTGGGAGTTTAACCCAGAATTCCAGTGGGCGGCGGAGACTCCGAGAACTGTGGGATAGCTACCCACAGTGCACCGCTCTGTAAGTCAATGCTAGCCACGGTAGTGAGGACACTCGCCGCCAAATTAATGCGCTTAGTGTGGACATACGCAGTCGACTGTATAAAATTGATTTCTAAATATCGACTTCTATAAAATCGACCTAATTTCGTAGTGTAGATATACCTTAGACTGCTCACAAACAGCCACCAGCATGTAAGTCACTCCCACCTATGTCTGTATGTGACTGCAACCTGAGTTATACTGCAGGGTGACCCCAACACACTTCCAGTTCCAGATTCCCCCCCAGAAAAGTATGTTTTGGACTGCCCAGCCCTCTCCTGGACAATACGAGTGCATATAAAGTTGGTCATTTTATTAATAGAAATTATATGCACAAATCCTGTTACCCCAAATGGAAAGTCCCAAACACTTCAGTTCAAACACACTGGTTTAGATAAAACAATAAAACAATTTTATTAACTACAAAGAGAGAAATTTTAAGTGAATACAAGTAATGGGGCATAAAAGTCAGAAGTGGTTACAAGAAAAATAAAGATGAAACACAACTAATACCTAACTTAACAAACTATGTTAAATTCAAAGCAAAAGATTTCTTACCACACGCTCTTAACAGTTTTATGGACCAAACTTCTTAGGCCAGGCTCCCTTGCTTTGTGTGATAGCTGCTTTCTTTGTTCTTCCGGTGCAGTGAATCAATGGGCAGGAAGAGAGTGAGGAGGAGTGGTCCCTTGGGGTGTTTCCCCTTCCTTTTTTATTCTTCCACTCCCCTTTGAGAAGCATTTCCATCTGGGATCACAGTAACCAGCAGTGGACAGGAACCCTATGCTGTTTCTTTGCTAAGATGTAGAGTTTTCACTCACGACCCCTTTCCTGCCAAAGAATGGCCATTTAGCAAGTAATGGTCCATTGACCTTGTTGACACCCGGCTGAGACGTCAGCTTGCCCTTTGTCTCTGAGGAACTGGTTTGGCCATTACCCAGACTTGGGACATGTTTTAGTAACACCATAAAGTGGAATCTTATAACTCTACGTATAATGTTGCTACCCATATTTTACCAGGACAATAATGACCAGCAAATTATGAGTTTTCAAATGATACCTCAACAAGGCATACTTTGTAAATATATTACTACAATAGTGTGCAAGGAGTGAATACAGGGGTACAGTCTGTCACAAACATAAACATAATTAACCTTTTAAAATATTCCCTGTTATTTAATGGACAGCTCTTTTATCCAGGGCACTAATGTAACTTTTGGTCTCCTATTCCCACCATTCCTTGTGGTTGGCTGGCTTGTCTGTGCCCTGCTTATCACAACCAACAGAACTGCTGACAATAGGGCTAGTAAGAAAAAGGTAGGAAACATTTTCCAAACAATTTCCCCCCCTTTTTTTTTTATAAACTTCATCAACATTTTCAAAAAGTGACCAACTCTAGTAAAAGATGGCACAAATGTATCACAAAAGTTTCTCTCATTCTTTCACAAGGAAAGTTCATGGAAACTTCAAAAGAGTTTCAACTAGCTCTGATAGACTGTATCAGGATGCCTTCTGTTTAGGTGTTGGTTTGGCTAAGCGATTCCAGGATAAGTATCATTACCTCCCTAATGGGGTCCCAAAGGGAAGAGATTGTTTGGCAGTAAAGTCATTGCAGAATGCTCCTAAAGAGAAAAATAAAAAACCCAATCTAAGTAAAATTATCCCACATTTATTAAGGGGAGAGAGAGAGGGGGGAAAAAATAGGTAACAAGAGAAACAGTGTGCATTACATATTTGTTCCTAAACTCTGCCAGAGCAAACCCAGAGAAGCACCATTCATACAGATACAAGGAATAAGCTATAGCTTATATTTTCCAAGTGCCCATCCTCTCAGCTTCTCTTGTCTTTCAGTGACTCTTTGACAAAACGTGTGTAACACATCCAGGCTCTGACATCAGGTACCTTCCCTTCTTCCTGATGTCCCCCAACATTTTACAAGAGGCAGTGGGATGCAGCAGAGCTCAGTTTAAATTCTTGTCTCTGTTCCTCTGAGGAAGGAAGAAGCACCTTGTGTCACTGAAGAGATACATCTCTAGCCAACTAAAGAGCTTTTCCTTCACATCCAGGAGACTAGTGGCTAGGACATGAGATCTCAAGGACAAGAAAGAGAAGAATGGGAAAATTGGGATGAAGGAGAAGTACAGACAGCCTGAATTTGGGGCTGATCCTGCCAGGTGCTGATCAATAAAGTCAATGAGAGTACTGAACTTAGCACTGAAGATGTTGAGAGGTGAAGTTAATGAGAACGGAGAGTTCTAACACCACACAGGAGGCTGTCAGCACCATGCAGAATTGAGTCCCCCAAAAAGCGGTTATTCTTCATCTGTCCTCTCCTTCAAATCCGTCAACATTAAGTGTCAGATTTAAAAAACAAAACAAAACAAAACCACAACCCAACACACAAAGTCAGTAAAAATATTGCCTGGTTAGCTTGCACTAAATTAGACACTGTAATAAAACTATCACTTTATAATATTAACTCTCAAAGTCTTCATTTTCCTCACTGCCACCTCCACTAACTCATAGAAACATAAAAATTAGTGAAAGGAAGGATCTGCAGACAATTTCTATTCCATTTTCTTCTCAGTGCAACATATACCATGTACTACTTCCGCTTACACTTTGATTAATTGTAACTAATATTTTCAGAAAATACGAGTTATCTGCCAGTGCAGTCAGTTTCACTCTCGCTGTTTTACTGACAATATTACATTTATCTCATACAGGTGGTTTTTGTTGACAATGATACCCTATTCTTTATTGTGGGTTATGTAAAATAGTAGCTCAGTTTGGATAACTCCTAGTTCACACACAACAAATCTGTAGTAAAAATCATAGGGTCTGATTCTTTTCTCGCTAACACCCATGTAAGTTTATTGACTTCTGTGGAGTGATCCCAGATTTTACACCAACCCGAAAAGAGAAAACTCCACCAGAGAGGTCCTTTGGGGCCATCTGCCTGTCCCAAGTCAGGATAAAGGAGGAGGGTTGGGCGTGGGGCTAGCAACTACACCCCGTAAAAAATCAACTTGCTACAGAAACGCCAACAATAGAGATAACAGAGACTTTTAGCCTGGAAAAAGAAGGGTCTTCAACTCGAAGACGCATGATGCTGGGTGGTGAAAGTCGTGAGGAAGCCACTAAGCCGATTACCCTTCTTGCAACCAGGAGGATTACCATCGGTACATGGAACGTGAGGACCATGTATGAGTCAAGAAAGACGTCGCAGGTCACAGCAGAGATGAGGAGCAACAACCTGACCCTACTAGGCATTAGCGAGGCAAGATGGACGCAAACTGGACAGAGACGACTGTTGACAGGAGAGCTGTTGCTGTATTCCTGACATGAAGAGAGTGACGCACCCCACACACAGAGAGTAGGCTTCATGTTGTCCAAGCAGGCACAGAGAGCACTGATTGGTTGGGAGACACATGGTTCCAGGATCATCACAGCATCCTTCAGAACTAAAATGAAGAGGATTAAGGTGAATGTTGTACAGTGCTATGCTCCAACCAATGACAGTGAAGAGGGGGATAAAGACTATTTTTACAACAGACTTCAGAAAATATTAGAGATTCTCCCAGACAAAGACATTACCATCCTTATGGGAGATTTTAATGCCAAAATTGGACCTGACAACACAGGATATGAAGAAGTCATGGGGACCCATGCTCTGGGAGAGATGAGTTAGAATGGAGAGAGATTTGTGGATCTGTGTGCACTTAACAACCTGGTCATAGGAGGTAGCATCTTTCCTCACAAGCGGATCCACAAGAATACCTGGGTATCACCAGCAGGCACGATAGAAAACCAGATCGATCATGTCTGTATTAGCAAGAAGTTCAGAAGATCTTTGCAGGACGTTAGAGTTAGAAGAAGAGCAGACGTAGCGTCCGACCATCACTTAGTGGTGGCCAGATTGAAGCTGAAGCTGAAGAAGAACTGGATAGACGCGTTAGATAGAAGAGCGAAGTACAACATCAGCCTTTTGAAGGATCATAAGATCAAGGAAGATTTTGGACTGATGCTGAAGAATAAGTTTTCAGTACTACAGGATCGGTCTGAGGAAGAGGAAGACAGCGTATCCAACAGATGGCAGAAAGTGAGAGACACACTTAGGTCAGCATGTCAGGAAGTGCTTGCAATTAAGAAATACCAGCAGAAAGAGTGGATCACAGCAGAGACCTTGACTAAGATAGAAAATAGAAAGAAGAAGAAGGCAGTAGTTAATAACAGCAGGACTAGAGCAGCAAAGGCTAAAGCGCAAAAAGAGTATGCTGAAGCCCAGAGAGTAGTGAAGAGGAATATTAGGAAGGATAAGAGAGATTATGTGGATGGACTGGCAGCAGAAGCGGAGCAGGCAGCATACAATGGCAATATGAAACAGCTGTATGACATCACCAAGCGACTGTCTGGAAAGTTCAGCAAGCCAGAGCGTCCCGTCAAAGACAAGCAGGGAAAGTCTATAACAGAAATAGAACAACAGATGAATAGATGGGCGGAGCACTTTGAGGAACTCCTGAATAGAACAGCACCATTAAATCCACCAGACATTGACCCAGCCAACAAAGACCTTCCAATCAATTGTGATAGACCAACCAGAGATGAGATCAGAAAAACCATCACTATGATGAAGAATAGGAAGGCGGCTGGACCTGATGATATTCCAGCAGAGGCCCTGAAAGTAGATCTGGAAGTTTCAGTGGAAATGCTGTACCCCCTCTTTGAGAAGATATGGGAAGAAGAAGTGATTCCGGCGGACTGGAAAGAGGGATATCTTATTAAAATCCCCAAGAAAGGAGACCTCAGCAATTGTGCCAACTACAGAGGAATCACACTTCTGTCGGTGCCAGGGAAGGTCTTCAACCGAGTCCTCTTAGAGAGAATGAAGGATGCCATCGATCCACAGCTACGAGATGAGCAAGCAGGTTTCCGGCAAAATAGATCATGCACGGACCAGATAGCAACGCTCCGCATCATAGTCGAGCAGTCTATGGAGTGGAACTCCTCGTTGTACATCAATTTTGTTGACTATGAGAAAGCATTCGATAGCGTGGATCGAGAGACTCTCTGGAAGCTCCTTCGGCACTATGGCATCCCAGCAAAGATGGTCAACCTGATTAAGAACTTATATGACGGTACACACTGTAGAGTGATCCATGGAGGGCAGCTTACAAACAGCTTCCAGGTGCGAACTGGAGTCAGAGAAGGATGCTTGTTGTTACCATTTTTCTTTCTCCTTGTCATTGATTGGATTATGAAGACATCCACTTATGAGCGTAGGAATGGAATCCAGTGGACGTTGTGGACCCAGCTTGATGACCTGGACTTTGCCGATGACCTTGCACTCCTTTCGCATAGCAAACAGCAGATGCAAGAGAAGACCAACGTAGTGGTAGCCACGTCATCACAGGTTGGCCTCAACATCCACAAGGACAAGACCAAGATCCTCAAGATTAACTCCATCAGTAATGACCCAGTCACACTGAATGGAAGCCCTCTAGAAGAAGTGCAGTCCTTCACCTACCTAGGCAGCATCATCGACCAACAGGGTGGCACAGACGCAGACATCAAAGCAAGGATCGGTAAGGCAAGAGCAGCTTTCTTACAGCTCAAGAACATCTGGAGCTCTAGAGAGCTGTCTTTGGCAACAAAGATTAGACTGTTCAACTCCAACGTGAAATCAGTCTTATTGTATGGAGCTGAAACCTGGAGGATAACTAAAACAACCACCAGGAAGATCCAGATCTTCATAAATAGTTGCCTTAGAAGGATTCTCCAGATCCGCTGGCCAGACACCATCAGCAACATCTACCTCTTGGAGAGGACCCGTCAACGTCCAGCAGAGGAAGAAATTAGAAGGAGAAGGTGGGGGTGGATAGGACACACACTACGCAAGCAGCCAACCAACATCACTAGACAGGCATTGCGGTGGAACCCCCAAGGCAAGCGGAAAAGAGGCCGTCCAAGAAACACCTGGCGACGCGACCTTCAGGCTGATAGCATAAAAATGGGCTATACCTGGAACCAGCTAGAGCAAATGGCCCAGGATAAAGGACTCTGGAGATCTGTGGTTGGCGGCCCATACCCCGATTGGGGTGACGGGCATGAGTGAGTGAGTGCGAAAAGAGAATCAGGCTCCTCATATGGCTCTTACTCAAATCTATGGAGGTTATTACTCTTTATTATGAAAAACTCACTAGACCATGTTTTAGAAGGGAGTGAAAATATTCATTGATGAGAATACAAACTCTTTTGTAATGTACCTGTCATTAAAAATAGTAGCACAGTAAGCTGACTTGTACCAATTGCTTCTCAGCGGGGCTATTGTCATTCAAGTATAGGTATGACAGTTAAAGTACAATAAAGTACGATATTAGTTGTATTATTGAAGACATTTTACCTACAGTTACAGCTATTGAAATGATCTGCATTGTTGTTGAAATATATTTTGTTTTGGAAGCCCTGCCTGCAAGGCAGAAATATGATCAGTTTTTTTCATACCAATATGTTATGCCACATGCTTTGTTCTCTGGAATTTCAGATGAGTGGGCGAATAATTGACAGGAGAGAGAAAGCTATTATTTTGCAAGACTGGAAAGTCAAAATCATTGAGGCTTTTCGATAATTATGGTAGAACACTAACAAGCCACAGAGCACAATAAGTGCTGTTTGCATGGCAGTGGTAAGATTGCTTGGCCACAAAAGGGAAGGAAGGCGAAAAAAAGACAGAAAACCAACTTCTGTTTAGAGAAATAGTCTGAGTTTTCAAAGATACTGAGCAACCCCAGCTCCCATTCATGCAAACGAGAACTACAGGCACTCAGCACCACTGAAAGTCAGGCCACTTCCCTTTAAGCATCTAACTAGGGACTGAGGCATGACTGCCAAATTGTCGTGGAGTCTCCAGGAATTAAAGATTAATTAAAGATTATGTTGTGTGATTGAAACCTCCAGAAATATCTCCAACCAAAATTGTCAACCCTGGATGTTTGTGCAAATCTGTTGTCCCTGAAGACAATTGCAGTGATATCAGGCTATTCTTTAACTCTTTCCTTTTCAAAACTGATGCAGTAGCAGAAGAGGAAACAAATCCAGAGGATAGATTTTTTTTTTCCTGTTGTGCTAGCCAACATGATAGGAGTGGCAAAAAGGAAGCTTCTATCAGTGAAATTAAGATGCTGTAGGCTTCAGTTAGCTGAATTTAAAAATTTGCTGCTGCTAGGCTGTGGCTATCATACTATACATGAATGACAATTTAGATTTTCACTGGACTAGCTGCATAAGATTGATGACAAGTGTCATAATTAAGGAAAAAGAAATTTTACTGATTCTGGATAAGTGCGCAGCACATTTTAAAGTTTCCTTGAGAAATGTGTCACCTTTTTCTCTTCATTGCTTAAAGCCACATATTTAATCCAATGAATAGACCAGGGAATATGCCAGAATCTTAAACAGCATTACAAGAAAAAGAACATCAATGAGGAAGCTATGTGTCATAGATGATGGCAACTTGCTCAAATAACCCAGTACAAAGGGTCAAGAATTGTTGCTCTTCGGTACTGCAAGTTATGTTTTCCATTCAAACATAAAATGCTAGATAATAATCACAACAGTCAATACGTCTTTAACAAAGGCCAGAAGCTGTTTTGTGCTAAAAGCAGCAATTGTTAGGCCCCATTCATACTACAGCTATAACTGTGATTATGTAACCTATTAGAAGCACAATCAACTTAGGTTAGAAGTTACAACAATTAGCTTGTGTCCACGTGGTGACATTTGTCGTCAGAACCATACTTTCACATCCCCATCCAGCATTCTGGGCGGCTACCTCCAAGTGCCTCAGCAACCGTTTCCTGTGCCACAACAGGGATGTTAATGGTTTTTCTGTGCCAACTGTGATTTCTGGGGACCCTGCATACTCAAAAGGCAGGGATGTGTGAGGTATTGTCCCAAAGAGGAGTGAGTGCTATGACTGGTAAAACAAATGCGGAGCATTTTCAGCCTGGTCATGGCTTATGAGTGACATATTCAGATAAGTCCTGATGCATGGTACAGAGTTGCCACAGGTCAAGTATACAGAGTAACACCCTGAACATGTGGGAAAGTACACCTTGGGATAGCTAACTGCCGAGAGTTATCAGACGTAGGAGAACCTGGTTTGACAGCTACAGTGACCCTCATTAGAGGCGACCATCTGTACAACAATGTAACTAGAGCTGGTCAAAATTCAGCATTTCCATTCTGCAAAAATTTCCAACATTTCAAAATTCTACTTTTGCCCCAAATTAGACTGAAAAGGCAAAATATCCTGTGAAATGAAAATTCTGGAAAAAATTCATTTTGGAACTAATGGAATGACCTTATTTAAGTGTTTTGTTTCAATACGGCTGAAGCCCTCACTTTTGCCTTTTATATTATAATTTTGAAACAAATCACTGCAGCCTTATTGAAATGAAATCTTTTGTTGGGAATTTTGACAAAGTTGGCACGTTCCCACAAAACTTTTCAATTTCAGCAAATCGGCATTTCCTGATGGTTTACTAGTCTGTCGGAAAATTTTCAACCAATTCTAAAAATAGCCATGTGCCTAACCTCTTACAGCTACTAAAGTTTGCGCCAGATTAGCCCACTAGCAGGGACTGTGCATGGTCAAAATTAGCTAGTTATTAACTAATGGCTAAACATTTGCTGTGTAGACATGAACAGTGTTTTTTTCCAATTGTGCCCCTAACCAAATAGTAGCATGGGAAAAAAGTGGTTGTGTGGACATTTCCAAATTTGTGAACTTACATTTGTAATACCAAAGCGTCTTATGGCCATAGGCTTAACTGATTAATATATTAGTCATCTGACAGACTGAAATCTAGAAGTGGATTCTGGAAAGATATGAAGAGTTGAGAACAAATAAGCATAGCATTCATCAACTTTGTAAATGATTACTAGTATCTGGAGATACTCAGCCAATGACTGAAGACTTTAAGACTGAAGACTTAAAGAGATGTCACTCTTTTTAACACCAGACAATAACATGCAGCAATCATCTGTATGCATCATCTGGAAGTCAACAGTAACTTATATTATATTCAAATACTGGAAACTGTTACTAGTTGTGACAATGGCTGCAATGTATTTTTATGGGTTATCATCAAATAGAACTCCCAGTGGTCATAAATGCCTTCCTTGGACACCTGTAAATAGAAAAGGTAAAGAAGCTTTATTCATATCTAATTAACTTTGGCATGAGATAGACCAGATGGTGGAAACACCAGCTCTTCAACATACTGTACTAAGGAGAGAATAAACTAAGATGGATTTTCATTGCTTGCAGGTGAAATCATTGCATTTTTTCTGACTAGAGTGCATTTGCATAACAGTACAGTTAAGGTAGCTGATGAAATACAGCACAGTACTTTTGAAATTGGCTTTTCAGATTTTTAATTAGATGTGTAGGTGGCAACCCATTCTTTTTAGAATGAAGCAACAACATCTTCAGTTATTTCTAATTGCTTTCAGTATTACAGCGTAGCACAATATTGTAAATGCATAGAATATATGGGGATTTGAAAGGAGGGAATAATTTCCCTGATTTAAATGAAAGCAAGCATAAGTATCTTTTTTGACAACCCACAGTTTGGTGTGAAGATTATCTGCTTCTACCTACCTTGGGAATTCCAAATTATAGCTAATATTAAAAGACCAAATTCTGAAGTCCTTGATCAGTTTTGCCTTAGTCGTTACTCAGACAAAATTCCCCTCTAACCATAATGTTTTGCAAGTTCTTGACTTTCCAGTGAATATTTTCATTTCATAGGCTCTTTAAAAAGAGTACATCATACTTGATTTTCCTATTAGATACACATTAAGAATGGTATTTAAAAAGATGGTGGACAGACAACTCACTTGTCTAGAGTGATGACAATGAAAAGAGCAACATTTGGAATTATGTCAGATGGGCAAATAATTAAATGATGCAATTAGCAACATTGCAATCAACCGAAGTAGCAAAAACCCGATTTAATGGGGCCAGATTGATTATAGACCTGATCCTGCAAGGGACTGAGCATTCCTAGCTCCCAAGGAAGTCAGTAGGAACACTGAGCCCCTGTGTATAAAGAAATCATGAACCAGAGCCTTAAAGGTACCAGGCAGAGCTAGTCAAAAGTTTTCCAATGGAACATTTTTATGCTGGAAAATGCCATTTTGTCAAAATCGAAACTTTCCTTGGGCATATGTTGATTTGGTGAAATTTTGATTTTAAAAAATTGAAATGAAGCATTTTGCTAAGATAAAAAAAAAATCGCATTTCGACCTTGTCATAATGTTTCTGTTTTTCTTTTTGAAACCTTTTTGTTTCCAAATTTCATCATATGCATAACAACATTTTTAAAAAGTCAAAATCAGAACAAAATGTCACAATTTTGATTGACCTAAAATGAATTTGTTATGAAAAGGTTTCAAAGTGTGAGAATTTTCTGCAGAATGGAAACTCAGATTCCAACATTTCTAGCACAAAGCTCCCCCTGGAAAGTGCTTCACATCCTCAATTTCCATTGAAGTCAGTGGGAGGTGAGGGCATTCGCGTTTTACAGAATCTGGCGCTGTGCTGGTTAAGTGTATAGCAATGTACTTACCTTTCATCATTTGAAAACAAAATTTGGGATAGAGAATTGTGCAAGGAAAGTTACAGTAACCCTCCCCCCTCCAATATGTAGTAAAACGTGAGTGATTGCTGCAATATTAACACATTTGTGTTTGTTTTCCTTACATGAGAGTGTTTTTATGAAGATGTACTGATTTGTTACGAATACAGAAAAAGATGTTAACCACATTACATTGTTTTCATACAACTTTTACTCTAAATCACATGGCACTCGATGCAATAAATGAATGTTCACCTGTCTGGGTTTAAAAAAAGGGTTCATTTTATAGCAAATTAGAATAGATCATCTGTCTCTCTTTGCAACTTCATCAGGAACTGAAGCCTCACCTCAACACATAGTCTTGTAGTTATTTATTTATAGGGACACTATATAGTTTAGAATTCTTAAGTGGCTAAAGTGATGCAGTTCACTTTTTGCTGTCTAAAAAAGGCAAAGTGCTGAAGTGTAGCATACACAGAGCCATACATCTTTCAAACTGGCTTTGCCTCTCCCTTTAAATTTGCACTCTAAAGTCATACTGCTACCCCTTTGGCCTGAGTAGTCAGCCCATATTTGGGGCCTTACAGCGTTGTGTCTATTAAGAGAAGTCAGTGATATAAATCAGGTATCTTCTTTGGTGGCGAGGCTTGCGTGTCTCAATGATCCCAGAATGATGCTGCCTGGAGTCATGTACTCCCTTAGGGCTAACCATGGCAGAATGGTCAAGGGCTAGGTTCCAGACAAAGTGTGATCCAAGAAGTCCCTAATGGCAGAGCAGACGGAGGATAACTGCACAATGGAGGTGAAACTGTTGTGTAATGTTACAACAGCTGTGAAGGCGGATTAAGGCTACAGCAGATAGAGGATCTCCAATTGTCATGTGTCCATGCCATTGGTTTCAAGTCCTCTATCTGTCAAGGACAGTGGGGTGACTGTTGTGCACCAGTCTCCCCACTTTAAAAGAAGTCCTGCACAGGCATCTTCCAGTTTTTGGGAAAATAACATTTGCACAAGTAAAAAGTCCAGGGGCATCGGCGAGTGGTGATGGGAACAGGACAGTGAAATCCGGAAGTTCTTATTCACAGACCGACACACAGGCAGTGGGTGTGTGGTACAGTCGTCTTGCTCGAGGATTGAGGCGGGTCGAGCATCTCAGCAGCTGCACCCACGACTGAGCAGTTCTTTTTAGGATCCACTCTGCTCACCCCACATGGGGAGGAGGTTAGAAAAGGTACCCTAAAAATAGTCTTTCCTCTCTTTTTCCTGGCTGGATAGCCGCATCCAGCAGGATCACCACCTCAGCAGTCGAAAATCCAAGAAACTTTTCAACTTTGGAACTTGGAACGTATGTACCCTGATGGACAACTCAAACAGCGACCAACCAGAGTGACGTACAGCCATTATTGCTCGTGAACAGAGTCGGTTTAACATCAATATTGCTGCTTTGTCAAAAACTAGAAGAGCTGATGAAGGACAGGTGAGGGAGGAAAAAGGAGGATATGCCTACTTATGGAAGGGAAAATCTATAGATGAACCCTAATTGCATGGAGTGGATTTTGCTATAAAGAATAAGCTTGTAAGGTGCCTCTCTGAGGTACCAGTTAGCATCAATGAGTGGTTTATAACACTCTGATTGGGGCTCACCAAAAATCAACAGACAACTATTGTGAGCGCCTATGCACCAACACTGGATGCCGATGAGAATGTAAAGGAAGATTTTTGTTCTCAGTTGGAAACCATTTTATTGGAGACCCCTACAGAAGACAAGATCATCCTTCTGTGGGATTTCAATGCATGTATTGGACGAGACTCAGACCTGTGGAAAGGAACAATTGTGAAAGAAGGAGTTGGCAAAAGCAATTCAAATGGAATTCTGCTGCTGACCAAGTGTGCTGAACATGAATTTATTATTACGAACACTCTTTTCCGACAAAAGGAAAAGTTCAAAACATCTTGGAGACACCCACAGTTAAAGCACTGGCATCTCCTCAACTAAGTCATAGTTCGCACCCGAGACCGTAGTGACGTACTTATCACAAGAGCAATGACAAGTGCTGATGACTGGTGGACTGATCATCGCCTTATTCGATCCATAATGAAAATTAAGGTTGCTCCCAAGTGGAGGCTGCAAAAGAAGCAGGTCAGGCGCAAGTTGAAGGTTCAAGATTTGAATGACCCTATTAAGCATGGCCACTTCCAAGCAGTCTTAGAAGAAAAGCTCCCATCAGAATTTCCGGAAGAAATTGAGGAACACTGGAGCCAGTTGAAAGCAGTAATCATCAATGCCCATGAGGAAACCATAGGCTATCAAACCAGAAAAAATCAGGACTGGTTTGACGAGAATGATGTTGAAATTGAGCAACTCATCAATGAGAAGAGAATGGCATTTCGTGCTTGGCAGAACGACAAATATAAAGAGAGAAGCCCATGCCAAGGTGAGGGCAGATGTCCAACATAAAACCGGAGAACTCAAGAACAAATGGTGGATTGAGAAAGCACAAGAACCCCAACATCTCGCAGATATTCACAATACATGTGGTTTCTTTAGTGCCACCAAGGCTGTTTATGGACCAATTTCCCAGGGTATGAATGCTCTTTGCTCTAAGGACAGAACCACACTTCTGAAGGACAACAAAGCCATCAATTCTCTCTGGAAAGAACATTTTGAAGATCTCCTTAACCGTAATTCTATGGTTGCAGATGAAGTCCTTGAGCAAATCGCTCAACTACCATTTTGGGATGAGCTCAGAGACCCTCCCAATTTGTATGAGGTACACAATGCCACCAAGGAGATGAAGAACAACAAGGCAGCAGGTCTAGATGGGATCCCCACTGAAATCTTTAAAGACGGTGGACCAAAGCTAATTTGGCAGCTTTACCTGCTTATCCTTAAAATCTGGATAAAGGAGGAGATACCCAGTGAAATGAGGGATGCCCTGATTGTCACCCTCTTCAAGACTGTACTTTCTAAAATTGGATGTCCTGATAAATACAGCAATGTCCTAAAATTGCTTCATGATAACATGAAAGCGACTGTTCTGAGCAGCACTGGCTCCCAGAGTGAACCTTTCAAAGTACAAACAGGAGTCAAACAGGGCTGCATCATTGCTCCAACCATGTTTGCGGTTTTTATTGCCGTCATTCTTTACCTAATTGCTGGGAAGTTTACAGCTGGCATTGAAATCATTTACAAGCCAAGAGTAAGATCTCCACAACATCTATTGTGGAACTTCAGTATGCTGATAACAACGCAATCTTTGCCCACTCTGAGAAAGATCTTCAAACTATCTTGAATGTGTTTGCCGATGCTTACGCATGTCTTGGTTTCACTCTATCAGCCCTCTCCAAATAAGGTATTACATGCCCCATCTATCAAAATCAATGGAGTGGCACTGTAGAATGTCAATCATTTCCTCTACCTTGGAAGTCATCTTTCATCCAAGGCAGATATTGATGCAGAAATTCAACATCGCCTGAGCTGTGCCAGTGTAGCTTTTTCTCATTTACGGCACAGGGTTTTTGAAGATCACAACATTCGAACAGACACCAAGCTTCTTGTTTATCAAGCTGTTATTTTCCCAACACTGTTGTATGGGTCCGAAACTTGGACAACCTATAGACACCACTTGAAAGTCCTTGAGAGGCACCATCAATGCTGCCGTCGTAAGATTCTGAAGATCAAATGGGAAAACAGGCGCACCAATATTAGTGTTCTGGAAGAGCCAAAGACCACCAGTATCGAGGCATCAATCATCCATCAGCAATTCCGCTGGACTAGTCACATTGTCTGGATGCCAGACCATCGCCTCCCAAAATAGGTCCTGTTCCCTCAGCTGAAAGAAGGGCACTGTAACGTGGGTGGACAACGGAAGCGTTATAAGGACTTGCCAAAGGACAACCTAAAAAAGTGTAATATTGTGGTGACGACACAGGAAAGGAAATAGAGCACCAGGTTTGTGGTAGCTAGAGAGCTTCACAAGCTTCAAGCCAAAAAGCCTCCAGGAAAACTTTTCCTGGGGTTTTTATTTCTCTCCTTACTTTGTTTACAACACTTCTTAGTGGTTACATTCTTGCGCATAGAAAAGGCATGCAGTGTACATCAACATGAGATAACAAACCCATCTCTTGTGCACGTGAACACCAGCTGCGAGGGTGATGATCAAATCAGCCAAATAAGTTTCCCAAACACAGACGCTGGGTTGAAGGTCACTCCTGCCTCGTTGCCATGGGAGCAGTTTGCCGCACCCGTGGGCTGGCGATTCGGGAGCTATACATCCCCACATAATATTGACATTGACACTTAATGGAGTGTCCCTATGTGATGGTCCCTTGCATTTTGAACTTGCTTGCCAACAAGCTGAAGAGGACAAGAGGCGCAGGAGGAAGGAAAGACTGGCTCCCAGTCATGGTCAACAGCCTCCTGCTGAGCCTGAAAACATCTGCCCTCATTGCAATAGAACTTTTGGTTCAAGGATTGGCCTTATTAGCCACCTGAAGACCCATAACTCCCATGGAAGATGATTATACTCGGTAATGAGTGATCGCCCATCATTCTTTGGTGTAATCTCATTTACAGAATGAACAGAAAGTTCTGTTTCCCTGAACACAGTAGAAACAGCAAGCAGTTTCCTTGCTCAGAAATCCCATATGTGTCACTCCAGCAAGTTCTGTGCACAAGAAGCACTGTCCATCTGCTTTCTGTGAGGGTTATTCCTGTCTCTTTGCCTCCAGCGCCACCAGCCTGTAACAGCAGTATCCTAAGTTCTGCATTTACAACCTGGAAACCCCCAGTCCACCCAACTTAGCTTTGAATAGAGCTGGTCAGAACTCAGATTTCCTATTTCACAAGAAATTCCAAACTTTTTTCATTCTGAATTGGAAGAATTTTTTTTTTCCTGTGGAATGAAAGACTGAAATTTTGTTTTGAAAAAAATCAAAATAACATTGATTTGTTTAGATGTTATATTGTGACTTGATGTAATTACATCTTACATCAAGTCATAATATAATAGTCAAAATGTTTCAACTTTTATATGATAAATTATAATATTTTTACTTTGTTCTATTTTTTTTAATTAGGGTTTAATAACTGTTTCTAAATTGCAATATACAGTGGGTGATTGGTGATTGGTACTTGGTATACTCATTGGTAATTGATAGTCTAACTGGTGGTTGGTAATTTCCCTATGTAAATGGTATAATATACAAAAATAAATAACAGAGAAACAAAATTTAAAAACAGCCAACCTACCTGTGCCAGTGAGCCAGCCCCCGCACCAGGCAGTCACCCAACTGAGTGCCTCCCATTGAAAGTTTTGATGACACTGACACTTTCCCACAGAACATTTTGATTCCATCAGATCAATATTTTCCAGGGAAAACTAAGGGGAAAAACACAGATTGCAAACGTAAATGAGAAGTGCATGCAAGGGTAAGGAAAGAATGAGAGGTGTACAGTAACAAATGAAAGACGAGGAGCAGAGAATAGAGGAGTTAGATGAAGTATTCCTAAAGACAGAAGAATGGAGAGACAGACCATAAGATGAAGTATAGAAATACAAGATGTTGAAATCAGTCAAATCAGAGCTGTAGAAAATAGAGCTTGAATACGAGGATGGGAAGCAAGCCAGCATTTTAGTGTCTGGACAGAGATTTAGAGGAAGGGAGAACTGAAACTTTCTGGAAGAAGTCCAAACATGACAAGTTGAGAAGAGGGGGGTATGGGGTAGAAATAAAAGATAAAAGAATGAAAACAACTTTGGAAAGTAAAAGGAAAGAGAGAACACAAGCTGCAAGAATAAACAAAAGGTGAATCTGTAAGAGCAGAAAAGGAACAAGAAAACAACTTTGGAAAGCAGAAAACTTGTTGCTGTGCTGGGAGAGATACTGTATTAGTGACTACTGATATAAGTGAGACTATAAAGCTGGCTAAGGATAAATTGTTGCGCTGAAGTTAGGGGAAAAAAACACAGAGAAGAAAGTAAACAAAATGATAAAAGAAATGAATGGATTTGGTGTGTTATGGGATATAAGACATCCCTCAGCTTATCTGTACACTAAAAGGCACTAGACTCTCCCTTTGAGGGACAAGTGCATAATATGGTCCCTGTTACAGTCTTGCTGTGACGAAAGGCTGCCTGAGTTTCTGAAAATGGTATTTGCATGTTTCATGTCTGCAACAGCTTCTCAGTGGAAACACTGCTAAACGCAGCTTTTAAGCAAACCCTGCTCCTGTGGGTATATTCCAAATAGATAGAATGAAGTGAAAATAAGACAATACAATCCATTTTGGAAGGTTGAGAAGAGGTATGCGTGTTCCAATGAACACATTTCCTAACTGGACAGACTTCCTTTTTCTTGCTATTTTATAATGCCCAGCTTAGGTGAAATACAAATTATTGTAGTTACAGTAAATGATTCACATTCTCAATTAAAAAGCCAACAACAATCATAAGGGGGGAAGTTTTTAGAGACTGGAAGCTAACCTGTACCTGCAAAAAATGCACGTGTACTGTTTTCACCCTCAACTTGAGTGCCATTTTGAATATGTAGATGTGTGTTTGCACATGCAGCTAGATGCACATTGGTTCTGGGGCTACAATTCAGAGGCCAAATGTCTGAAAGTTCGGGCTTGAGTTTAGTTTTACAGATATGCACTTTGCATCTCAACGAGTGAGCTAAAAATAACATCAATCGTGTTCCTGAAGCAAGATTAAAATGATTGTTATTCACTGCATGCAGACAGAGTGCTCAGTGCTGTACTGAACATGCAGAAGACATGGTCTCCAGCATGTTACAATTCTTGGGGGTGCTCCTCTGAGGTGCTCAGCTGACTTAACATGGGAAATGAAAATGCTCTGCTCCTGATAGGATTGTGCCTCCTGAGCCCTGGCAGAATTAAAGCAAATGCTCTTTATGTGTGGGCTGCTCAAGATTTGAGGTAACCAGAAACAAATTAAAATGGAAATAAACTCAAGCAAAGACCAATTGTAGATGTTGGATTACTGCACATTAGGGGCAGGCTCAGCTGGATAGAGCCAGTTAAGTTAGGGAAAGGCGGCACAGGTGCTTTTTATTAGGAGAGGAAATCTTTTCAGGTACGTTGCCTGAAGATGATGTTAAATTGTATTTCCAAAAAAAGAACAAAACCAGACTGTCAATGGCTCTTAGGTGCAGTGAGATGCCTTGAGGAGATAAAATGTTTTGTTTTAAAATCTTTTCTGGAAGAGCACCGTTCACACTCACCAATTAAGAATCAGGGAATACATGACTTTTCTTAGAATATCTTTTGATAGGCTTACAGAGCACTCTGGAGCATGGCCTTGATACATGAAACATACAGATCTGCAGTAATGGCTTAATGGAATCACTATATCCTGACTCCTCAGTGAAAGCTATAAGAGCCTATTTTATTTCTGCTTCCCTTTAACTAGAAATATTTTGCTTTGCAATTTCACACACTGCTTTTCAGCCCAAAGGGGGCTTTGGGTTTTATTTGGAAAGTTTGAACAGTCCCTAGAGGATTTTCAGAACATTTTGGGCCAAAGGGGGTCCAACTCTTTACCCAGCTTCAGAATCAAAAGATGGCTCAAAGCCACCTTCCTTCCACTCTGGATTCTGAACACAGCTCAGCCAGATTGGAGGACCTGGGTCAATGTCTGTTAAAATGGAGTACTGGAATCCATTTGCAAACCATCAGATTAGGACTGAATAAAGACTGGGAGTGGTTGGGACATTACAAAACCTAAACCTAATTTCCCCAATACTAATTTCCCCCTACCGTTACTCACACCTTCTTGTCAACTGTCTGAAATGGGCCACTGTCATTACCACTTCAAAAGTTATTTTTCCTCCCTTGGTATCCTGCTGTTAATTGAATTGTCTCATTAGACTGACCTTACACTTGCTAAGGCAACTCCCATCCTTTCATGTATTTATACGTGCTCCTGTATTTTTTACTCCAGGCATCTGATGAAGTGGGTTCTAGCCCACGAACGTTTATGCTCAAATAAATGTGTTAGTCTCTAAGGCGCCACAAGGATTCCTTGTTGTTTTTGCAAATGGAGAAAGGTGAACCTGATGTAATTTGTGTCAATAAAAATATTGTCCACTGAATTAAGGAATTCCTGAAAACTTGCAAGGGAAAAAAGGAAAAAACCACACACACACACACACACATATATATATATACACACACACACATGAGAAGAACATTAGCCAGGTCCTTATTTTATATCCAGTCTTCTTCTTCTTAAAATACAGTGGTGACTGGACTATTTTTTCTGCTGGGAAACATTTCCAGTATTTCATGACTGAGTACAAGAAAATTAGGTGGACTCAGGGAGGTGATTATATTTATGTGAAAGAACTTCTTTAGAACAAAGGAAGGACATAACTAGTATAAGATGCACCTTTCTCCCACAAAGCCATGGGGGGTGGAGGGGAAATCTGATCACTTGTCCATGGGTAGCTAGGACTTCAGATTTGGTTCTGATGCTGCTGGGATTGTCTGAGGACATTTCTCTGCCCACCCACACACTTATTTGTTTTGATCTTCCTAAGAATGCCCTAGACTCAAATTACATCAGTCCCAGCTCAGTTTTTGCCAGTTGTTCCAAGTGAATGGCAGATGAGTGACAATTATGGATCATTGCTCTGGCCTGACTAGCAACTCAGCATAGGTGACAGACACCTCCAAAACAGTAAACTCAAAGGAATAAGCCGAGTTTGAGGTTGTCATCTCCTTTCAGGGGTTAAATAGTAAAGTCTTACAAGATCTTCCAAAGCAAATTCAGACTTGTAATGATCCAGACTAGTAAGCTCAGTGGCTGATATGGAGCTGAACTACAACATAAGATGTATTTTGTCTAAAGTTTGCCCTGCACAAAGAGCCCATATTTAGTGCTGTACCAACTAAATTCAGGCCAACCAGTTTTCATTTGAGTTCTCCTCACTTGATCCCCATAGCTCTTAAATATATCAGTATTCCCTGTGTGGTACCACAAGCTGTCTCCCATTTTCCAAGTCTAGTATGTCAAAGAGAATACTATGTTTCTGTGATACTACCTCTACCTCTCTGATATCAAGATGGCATAGTGCCTCGGTTTCCCCTTGTTCCTGGGTAATTCAGCCTTTTGGCCAAATTCTCTTCTCTTTATGGGGTAAATGGAAGTACAAACACCACCACCACAAATATTAAGCCTTTATCCTGGGTGCAGGGGCTCCAGAGAGTCCTCCTTCTCAAAGGAAGCCCTCTCTCTAGGGTCTACACAGGACCTTCATCCCTTGCATCGGAGGGCCACAAATACTTTCACTTTGGTTGCAAAGTGATCAGCTCGCTGCCTCCAGTTGACACAGCTAAGTTGGAGCCCTTGCTCTCCCTACACCTTGGGCACCAGCCCCACAGTCACTAAACCTGATTTCACTTTTGGAAATTTCAAAACCTCTTAAAAGGAAATCATGATTATCAGCTGAACGAGTGGTGTTAAAGTGGTAAATGTTTGGACCTTCTAATCTTGCATTACAGAGAAAAAAAATCAGGTAATAAAAGCTTTCTGTGGACAATGTAACACATTTTCTGCTTCCATGAATCACCTGAACTCCAGATCTGTCAAGTACATGTAGAGAATCATTTCTAAAGGTCTTACACCTGACCATAAAAGAGCTGCTCTTTTTTTTCTGGCAAATTACATAAGACATTTGATCTTTCTGATGTGAAACCCATGTTTTGCTTTCCATGAATACTGGAAAGTGTGTTTATGTCCAAGTTTCTCAAGTGCCATATACTTTATGCTTGCCTGGCCCAAGGTCTTCAGCTCTGGGCTGGCACTTTGGCTTAATCTTAGCAGGGTGGTTTGATGTGTCCTAGACATTTTTCAAATAAATATATATTTAAAATCAACCAAGTCTGTGTGCATACAGATTATATACCAATGTATTTGAAAAAAAAATCCAAACAAGTCAAGGATTGATTAGCAAATTAAACTCTGTAGTCCTGGCTGCAGCAGTTAAGTTTGTAACTCAAAGGCTATCACATAATATTATAGAGAAGGCATTGCCCTCCTCAAAATCCAAATCAAATTATGGTTGTAGCAGCAGGTAATCCAGTTGTAGTTTATTTTATTACAAAATTTAGTTTTTGGATTTGATGTCAAATTAAACTACTGCTAGCCTTTCTGGCTAGCTTGAACTATCTGGCTGCAGCCTACATCTTGCAAGCTTTCATTTCTTTTTAACAAACAACAATTAAACTGATTAAACAACAACTATTAAACCAGTGTTTCTTTTTGCTGTTCAACCACTCTTAGACATTGGCCTGAGATGCTAAACTGAGAGCTGCATTTAGATATGAATTTTCCCCAAACAGGGGGGTGGTTAGCTCTGGAATTTAGGTTTCCTCCTATCTCTCTTCTGTTGTTTGTTGTTTTCTGCCTCTGAATATTTCTTGTTTTCAGAGATGCCTGCAGGGAAGGTGTTAGTTAGATGCAGATTATTTTTGGTGTTGATTCATCATCAATTTTTTTTTGCAGGAAATTTTTTTCTTTGCTGTCGGGCATTCTTTCCTGAATCTCTGAACTTCAAAAGTTTCACATCCAGCTTCAATGACTGAAAATAAAACAAAAGGGATGAGAGGGCTATTGAACCACCAGGTGCAGTAGCAAAAATGTGACTCTCCTTTCTCTTCTTCCTGGATTTTATTTCTTAGAATTATTTTGCTTTTTCTTTGTATTATATTTCATATACATCAAGTGTTGGAAAGAAAAATAAGAGTGCCGCTTACCTTTTAAGCTGTCGTCCCCCATGTTTTGGTGTGAGGTGTCCAATGCAGCAGTTGTTTCATAGATGTGTGTGTGCTAATTTTCTGATAAGCGTATTATGTTTAGCTCATGGCATCTCCCCCCACAATGCTCTATTCACCACAGGTCCAGATCCAGCATAGACAGACCTGGGGGCAGAGTAGTCATTTTATTCCTTCGGGGGCTGAAATACGGAAAGAGCTCATTTCACTCATTAATATGATCTGTTCCTTATATTACCATAGCACTGAGGAGCCCTGGTCATGGACAAGGACCCCATTGTGCTAAGTGCTGCACAAAAAGACAATCCCTGCCCCAAGAAGTTTACAATCTAATTAAAAGACAAGAGACAAGAGATGAACACAGACTGATGGGGGAGTAAAAGAAGTCAGCGTGACAGACTGCCGAGACCACTGATTACCTATTGTCAAGTGTTTTGCAGGCATCGCGGCAAAGGAGAGTTTTGAGAAGGGATTTGAAGGAGATCAATGAGGTAGCTTTGCTGATGTTTATGGAAGCACTTTCTAAGCATGAGGAGCAGCAGGGGGGGAAAAAAGCACAATGGTGCTTGTTGGAAATTTAGCAACCGGGCGATGGAGGTTTGTGTCATGGGGTCATTCAGATCCTTTGTGTGTTCCCGTAATCAGACAGTGAAGAAACAGAACAAACCTGGGCACCTTTCTACTGTATAATCCCTCTGAAACCGAAGGCTTCCTAGAGGAGTTTGTAAACTTGTTGTCCAACATGGTGGTGATGGTCATCTCTTTCATTATCTCAAGAGATTTCAACCTCTGCCCAGACATCAGATCAGGTAGGCTAGTCCAAAACCTATTCATACTCTGAACAGTAGGATCCTCAGTGTGGTGCTGAGTCTATTCTAAGTCATAGTATTATGCTGAATAGGCATTTCTGGAAATGGCACTCAGCCTTTCTGAAAATGTTCATTCACCAAGGCCTGGAGTGGGATTTCTCACTCAGTGCCATTCTGTATTCAACTCACTGACGGGCATTCCTGTGCCAGGATTCTGAAAACTGCAACTCCCAGAATAATTTATCATGTTATTGTCATGGTGGAGGGTGATGGTAGCAACCAACATGCACCTCTTTGATCTGTAGGCAATCAGAGACCTTGGTGCAGGCTGATGGGCATGTTAGCCACCTTTCATTCAGGATAATGTAAGAAGCAATTAAGCTCCTTATGGAGTAAAATGGCTGAAATGATAGAGGACACCAGCCAAGGGACTAGGCCACATGCAGAAGCTGAATCATATGGGCAGAGCAGTTTCCCTGGGGGATTATGGCAAACTCAGCAACTGAGGGTGTCAGAGGCAAAAAAGCCGAGAATTATCTCTGCAAAAAGCACAGAAAAAAAACAAGGAATTACTGGAAGCATATCCCTGGGAGGACGCTGAAAGAGTGTGCTTCTCTTGGGCAGAGTAGTGGCTGGAAGCAGGCTTGGATTTCTGAAGAAGGAAACTGCCTCTTGTTGTTTTATTCCTGCTGTGTTCAAGGAAACAGTACTTTGGACATTCTTGGTAAAGAAACAGGATCACACCCAAGAAATATCGGACTATCTTCAATTTCTCCTCCCAGCGGAAACAACTCATCAAGGTCCAGAATATTGGGTAACGACTCAGGCTAAAAATGGCAACACTATTTATGTTGTGGATTAGCTAAGGAGGAAACTCAGTGAATTTTCAGTATCTTGAGAGAGAGAGCAAAAAATAAAGGTATACTGCTTACTGAGAGCAGCTGTCAGGCAGCTCTCTCCATTCACATTTAAACCATAATAAAAGCTTTTACACCTACATATAGAGTAATGCGAAGATGCTGCCACAATTTTATCTAATAATTTCCTTGCTTTTATAAGTTTGTCTTGGGTGTAACATTTTTAATATCATTATTCAAAATTCCCCAGGCAGCTCCTGTTTCTGTATACTGGAAACAGTGCAGCAGAACATGTCTGAAGTTCTTCACGTAGCTCAAAAATGTTGTGTCATCACTATATCTGCCCAATATCATACGCAGCTAATGTTAATGAGATTTATTTATGCCTTTTCATTCAGAAAGATCACAGACCAATATAGAGACTGCATATAACCATTTCACCCGTTACTGAAACTCATCTACCTCTACATATAGCTGTGTGCCTCACAATGCGCACATAGACCAATAAAATATATCCTCTCATATTTTAATGCTGCAGAACATTCCTTCCTGTAGTAAGTTCTCAGGGCAGTGAAATAACTATCATCTTACTATTTCTTTTGGATGGTCATTTTTGTTTTTGACACATCTGAGCTCAAACGGATTCCATCTCATGGAAAACTGGTTTCTTTTGTTCTATAAAATATCAGAGTCATTAACAGCTATGCATCCCAGGTCTCACAAGGGCACTTGCTCTCTTCCAAAGTGTGTCTGTCAGATATTGTTAAAAACAAATTATTCTTACACTTCAGAAATGCCCTCTCAGGTTAAACCAAAACAGTCTTGTACTTGGTTTGCCACTTGATCTTACATTTTACAATCCAGCAAAGCAATTAAGCACATTGTTTTGACTCAGCACAACATCAGGAATAAGGAGGCTACACAGTCACTACGAAATTCCAATACACTAAACATGTGCTTAAGTTTAAGCACATAAAGCAGTTCTATTGAAGTCAATGGGGACTACTCAGGAGCTTAAAGTTAAGCACATGCTTCAGTGCATTCCTGGACTGGGGCCAGGCATTTCTTTTGCTGCCAACCTCTTCTCTCTGCTTAATCCGAACCTGGATTATAAAACAACTAGTGATTGACTTCTTATTAAGGGACCGATTCTGTGACCCTTACTCATGTCCAGTAGTATCTTACTCTGAGTTCTTCCACTGAAAATCAGTGGGACTTCTTGTGAAGTAAGGCCCAGATCCACAAAAGAACCTAGGCACTGCAATGCTGAGAAACATGGCACCTAAAAGTTATCACAGGAACAACACTGCCATCCACAAAGCCTGAGTCAGGTGATTAGGCTCACTGCGCAATGAATAGGTGCCACCTTGGAATGAGATCTACAAAAGCCAGCATAATGGGGGAGGGAGAGCTGCCTAAACTAGGCAATGGGAGATGCCAACCAGATGGGGGTGTGCTAAGCCCTGTCCCTCTCACAGCGAGCATTACCTATCTCTGCTTAGCAATCCACAAACAGGAACCCAGCTCCTAGACTCAGAAACTGGCTAAGCAGTTTTTTGTGGCAATGAGTTAGGTGCCTGCCTCGCTCCACACAAAATTGCCAGAGTAGGAGGAGTCCATGTTTTAACTTTTAACCCAGTGTTCAGAACACTCACCTATGATGTGGGAGACTCAAGTTCAATTCCCTTCTTTGCCTGAGCAGGAGAAAGGATTTGAACAGGAGTCTCCCACCTCTCAGGAGAGAGCTCTGAGCTGCGTGATGTTCTGATGAGGGAATCCCTCAATCTCTCCTATTAATGCTGTTCCACTGTGGATAAACAATGAAAGAGTGATTGGACCCTAGGTCTCCCACCTTCCAGGTGGGAGCCCTAACCATCTGACTACAAAGTCATCCTCTCTCTTTTTCTGACCTAACAACAGTTCCACTGTGGATAGATACTTAAAGAGTCATGGCGCCAGGAAGAGAACCTCTGTTCAGATCCTTTCTCATCAGGCAGAGGCAGGGACGGAACGTGGGTCTCACCCATCCCAGGTAAGTGCACTAACCACTGGGCTTAAAGTTAGAAGGTGAACACCAGCACCTCTTCCTCCACTGGACAGATTTTGAATGAGACCCAATCCAGTAGCCAGCTTTGGCGTATAAGACTCTGAAGATAGGTGGACAGAGGCCTATCTTCCACAAGTTTGTGAATTGCTCTGCGGGTTAGGTGGGAGATAGGCCTCTGGACACCTAGCAGAAGGTAGCAGTGCACATACCTAGAGGCAAGAACTTATGCGCCTATGGAACTTTTACCGTAAAAACTTAGTTACCAAGTGAGTTTAGTGTATACCAGATTCAGTGGAAGTTTTGTGGATCACAGTGGAGCCAAAACTAGGACTTAGTTGCCTAAGCCTTGGGTTTAGGCACTGAAGTATCTTTGTTAAACAGTGTCTAAAGTGCTACTCAGCATTATGAAGAGTGGCAGAATCTGACTCTTAATGAACAGACCATTATTTCTATTAATATTCTCATGATCTTCCAGGGTGGTGAACAGGCTTGCCTAGAAAGGAGCTAACCCCTGCAAAAATAACTGACTGTTATTAGTTATGTGGATGGAAATTTCTTAAGGAGTATTTTTTAAAAGCAGATGTTAATGGTGGTAATGATGACCTTAATGTTTCACATGCTGAGGCTATGTTCGATTCTATGCTTCCTATAGCGAGGGTAACATTAACTATTTCGGTGAAAATTTGAATAATAATGGGAAGTAAAATAGGAGGACAATGTAAGTTGGCTCTAGCATGGAATTTATTTATAAAGGGCCAGATTCACACTGTCATGTTGAATAGCACCATACTCCATGAGTAGTCTCATTGGAGTCAGTGGGACTACTCATGGTGTAAGGTCCCATAATCTAGCCCATAATGATATTTAGATTACACTGGTCTACAATTTTTGAGAAGTCGTCTGCTTCAGAGATAAAATGTGCTATTTATTATGTATTTTGATGTGCTGAATTCAAATATTACAATTAAAACAACTGATTGGCTACTGTTTCTAAGATATTTAAGTTTTTACATTTTATGTCTATGTATATTGTGTAGATAGTAGAGTTTTAATCATAAATTGTAAACCTAGGTCTTTTCATGTTTTTATGGTTGCTTTACATGATAATATTTCACCTGTCCTGTTTATGTAACACTTTAAAAATCAGCAAAAGGGTTATATAAATAAAATGTATTATGAAACAAAAGGCAAAAAACTATTATGTACATAGTTTAGTCCTATTCAGTGTCTACTCGGCGCTTCTTGGCTTGTCTCTTGTATTCATTAAATGGGGCATCTCTTGTCACTGTCCAGCAATAGTCTGCAAGCATTGATGGGCTCCATTTGCCCTGATAGCGTTTCTCCATTGTTGCAATGTCCTGGTGAAATCGTTCGCCGTGCTTGTCGCTCACTGCTCCGCAGTTCGGTGGAAAAAAATCTAGATGAGAGTGCAAAAAATGTATCTTTAGTGACATGTTGCAACCAAGGCTTTTGTATGCCTTGAGGAGGCTTTCCACCAACAACCTGTAGTTGTCTGCCTTGTTGTTTCCGAGAAAATTTATTGCCACTAACTGGAAGGCTTTCCATGCCGTCTTTTCCTTGCCACGCAGTGCATGGTCAAATGCATCATCTCGAAGAAGTTCACAAATCTGAGGACCAACAAAGACACCTTCCTTTATCTTAGCTTCACTTAACCTTGGAAATTTTCCACGGAGGTACTTGAAAGCTGCTTGTGTTTTGTCAATGGCCTTGACAAAGTTCTTCATCAGACCCAGCTTGATATGTAAGGGTGGTAACAAAAATCTTCCTTGATTCAACAAGTGGTGGATGCTGACCACTTTTCCTCCCAGGCTCCAATGACTGTTGGAGTGGCCAATCTTTCTTGATGTAGTGGGACTCTCTTGCACGACTATCCCATTCGCAGAGAAAACAGCAGTACTTTGTGTATCCAGTCTGCAGACCAAGCAAGAGAGCAACAACCTTAAAATCGCCACAAAGCTGCCACTGATGTTGGTCATAGTTTATGCACCTCAAAAGTTGTTTCATGTTGTCATAGGTTTCCTTCATATGGACTGCATGACCAAGTGGAATTGATGGCAAAACATTGCCATTATGCAGTAAAACAGCTTTAAGACTCGTCTTCGATGAATCAATGAACAGTCTCCACTCATCTGGATCGTGAACGATGTTGAGGGCTGCCATCACACCATCGATGTTGTTGTCGATGATGTTCTCCATGAAGAAGAATGGGACAAGATCCTTTTGACTGTCACAGAACATGGAAACCCTAACATCACCTGCCAGGAGATTCCATTGCTGTAGTCTGGAGCCCAACAGCTCTGCCTTACTCTTGGGTAGTTCCAAATCCCTGACAAGGTCATTCAGTTCACCTTGTGTTATGAGGTGTGGTTCAGAGGAGGAGGATGGGAGAAAATGTGGGTCCTGTGACATTGATGGTTCAGGACCAGAAGTTTCATCCTCTTCCTCTTCCTCGTCTGACTCAAGTGAGAATGATTCTGGTGTATCAGGAACCGGCAGTCCTTCTCCGTGGGGTACTGGGCGTATAGCTGATGGAATGTTTGGATAATGCACAGTCCGCTTTTTCTTCTTTGACACACCTTTCCCAACTGGAGGCACCATGCAGAAGTAACAATTGCTGGTATGATCTGTTGGCTCTCTCCAAATCATTGGCACTGCAAAAGGCATAGATTTCTTTTTCCTGTTCAACCACTGGCGAAGATTTGTTGCACAAGTGTTGCAGCATATGTGTGGGGCCCACCTCTTGTCCTGATCTCCAATTTTGCAGCCAAAATAAAGGTGATAGGCTTTCTTAACCATAGTGGTTATACTGCGCTTTTGTGAGGCAAAAGTCACTTCACCACAAACATAGCAGAAGTTATCTGCACTGTTCACACAAGTACGAGGCATCTCTGCTCACTTTGGCTAAACAGAAATGTGTCCCTTTGCAAAATCAAACACTGACAAATAAGAGAGCACGACACTGTATGATTTCTAGAGCTGATATAGGGCAATTTGTTCAGCAGAGTGATGTAAGCTTCGTTATGATTGCATCATCCATGACTTCTAGGAATAACATGATGCAATTCATATCATGTATGACGCAATACCAGCTCCAGATTGCATCATTCATTGTTTTGCCTAAACAGCAATTACTGTCCAAACCCAGTCATAGATTTATTCATAGATCCAGTCAAAGATGTATTTTAGTCATTTCTGGTTTAAATTGAGATCCCTTCCCTTTATAACTCACTTATCCTCCGCCATTCCCAAGTCAAGGGTCGTATATACTGACCCAATAGCATATCTTGAAAACTAGAGCCAATCAACAATTTTCAGCATCATTTTCGTTCTCAGTGACCCAGAATTAGTAAAGTTTGACTACATTTATTTCAGAAGCATTTTGGCTGTAGAGCAGTGTTATTAAAGAGCACATTCTGATACCCTTACTCAGGGTATGTCTACACTACGAGAGTAGTTCGATTTTAGTTAAATCGAATATGTGGAATCGATATTACAAAGTCGAACATGTGTGTCCACACTAAGGACAGTAATTCGACTTTGTCAGTCCACACTAACGGGGAAAGCGTCGACATTGGAAGCAGTGCACTGTGGGCAGCTATCCCACAGTTCCCGCAGTCCCCGCTGCCCATTGGAATTCTGGGTCGAGCCCCCAATGCCTTCTGGGGAAAAAAAATGTCTCGAGGGTGCTTTTGGGTAACTGTCGTCATCCAACCGTCACTCCCGCCCTCCCTTCCTGAAAGCGCCGGCGGTAAATCAGTTCGCGCACTTTTCTGGTCAGTGACAGCGCGGACGCCACAGCACTGCGAGCATGGATCCCGCTGCGACCATCGCTGCAGTTGTGGCCGTTCTCAATGCTTCGCAGCTCATCATCGACCTTTCACTGAGGCAGATAGAGAGAAATCAGGCGAGGAGGCTACGGCAGCGGGGTGAGGACCTGAACTCCGAGAGTAGCACACGCCTGTCTGAAACCACGACACCCAGCGCCGAGGACATCACGGTTGCAATGGGGCATATGGATGTTATTGAACGGCGATTCTGGGCCCGGGAAACAAGCACGGACTGGTGGGACCGCATAGTGCTTCAGGTCTGGGATGAATCCCAGTGGCTGCGAAACTTTTGCATGCGGAAGGGGACTTTCCTCGAACTTTGTGAGTTGCTGTCCCCTGCCCTGAAGTGCAAGGACACCCGGATGCGAGCAGCCCTGACTGTCCAGAAGCGAGTGGCCATAGCCCTCTGGAAGCTTGCAACGCCGGACAGCTACCGGTCAGTCGCGAACCACTTTGGCGTGGGCAAATCTACCGTGGGGGTTGTTGTCATGCAAGTAGCCAAGGCAATCGTGAAGGTACTGCTGTCAAAGGTAGTGACCCTGGGAAACGCGCATGCCCTCATAGATGGCTTCGCCGCGATGGGATTCCCAAAATGCGGTGGGGCTATAGATGGGACTCACATCCCTATCCTGGGACCGGACCACCAGGCCAGCCAGTACATCAACCGAAAGGGCTATTTTTCAATGGTGCTGCAAGCACTGGTGGACCATAGGGGACGTTTTACCAACATCAACGTCGGATGGCCGGGCAAGGTTCATGACGCTCGGGTTTTCAGGAACTCTGGTCTGTTTAGACGGCTGCAGGAAGGTATTTACTTCCCGGACCACAAGATATCTGTTGGGGATGTGGAGATGCCTACAGTGATCCTCGGGGACCCAGCCTACCCGCTAATGCCCTGGCTCATGAAGCCCTATACTGGCGCCCTGGACACAGAAAAAGAACTGTTCAACTACCGGCTGAGCAAGTGCAGAATGGTGGTGGAGTGTGCTTTTGGCTGTCTCAAGGGGAGATGGAGAAGCTTACTGACTCACTGTGATCTCAGCGAAACCAATATCCCCATTGTTATAGCAGCTTGCTGTGTGCTCCACAATCTCTGTGAGAGCAAGGGGGAGACCTTTATGGCGGGGTGGGAGGTTGAGGCAAATAGCCTGGCTGCTGATTACGCCCAGCCAGACAGCCGGGCGATTAGAAGAGCCCAGCGGGACGCGCTGTGCATCCGGGAGGCTTTGAAAGCCAGTTTCCAGACTGAGCAGGGTCACCAGTGACTTTTAAGTTTGTGGACACAGAAGCTGAACTTGCTGCCGTTTCTTTACCCAGTTACCGTTGACTATACTCTCCAGTTACATACCCACTTCACCCCCTTCCCAAAAAATAAAATCTGTTCTGTTTTGTTAATGAACACCGTTGTCTTTATTACTGTTTTTGCGGGAATGTTTTAAACCTGGGACGCAGACTGTGGCTGGGGGCGGGTTTAGTGTTGTGATGCAAATGATGCTTCTAAACTCCAGGAATGACAGCCTCCGCAGTGGTGGACTGGTTGTTTCAACAGAGCCTGCCAGCCCTCCTGGGCGGGACAGCGTGTATGTGTCGGCTATGTGACTGTCTGGCAGGGGGAGGAGGGTTACAGCTCCCCTGCTGCGCGGCTCTGTGATCCAGGGTAAGGACCGCTGCATTAGATCTGTAACTGCCCTCCCCCGCCACAAAGTCACAGAGCAACCCCCCCCCCCCAGAACATGAAAACCACCTCCCAGACTGACCAGGGTAACTAGTCACTGCACTGTGTATGTGCCCTGCTGCTGGACCTGCCCCTGCCTCTGTACCCTGCTAAAGGTGACTGTCCTGTCCAGTTACCAAGCCCCTTCCCCCCCTTCAGACAGACTCTCCTCCAAAAGAACAGGATGGAAACAGTAATGAACAGAAACGTATTTTTTATTAACAACCACACATGGAACGGGGGGGTGAAACTTGGACGGGGTCTTGTGTGAGGCGGATAGGAAAGGACTTTTCAAATTTTGGGGAATGAGAGCCTTCTAGTGCTAGAGCAGTCTGCAGGGGTGGAGTGAAAGTTTTCACGGCCCCTGCCGCCCCTCCTTCTTTGGACTTTGGGTGAGGGGGGTATGGGACTTGGTGGCGGGGCAGGGCGGTTAGAGAGAGACTGCAGCGGGGCTCTCTCCTCCTGCCTCCGGTCCTGCAGAACATCCACAAGGCGGCAGAGCGTGTCCGTTTGCTCCCTCATTAGTCCAAGCAGCGTTTGAGTCGCCTGCTGGTCCTCCTGTCGCCACCTCTCCTCCCGTTCCATGTTTGCCTGGTGCATTTGTGACAAGTTCTCCCTCCACTGTGTCTGCTGGGCTGCCTGGGCTCGGGAGCATCCCATTAGTTCAGCAAACATGTCTTCCCGTGTCCTCTTCTTCCTCCGCCTAATCTGCGCTAGCCTCTGGGAGTGTGAGGCCAGGCTGGGTTGGGAGACAGTCGCAGATGTGGCTGTGGGAATTGGAAAAAGGGAGTGAATTCCTGAGACAGATAAATGTAGTTGTGAACAAAGAACATAGTCTTTCTCTGTGAACAAGACCATGCACTGCACCTATCACATGCGCACTGAGGACAAGGTCGAATTTTCGGCCCTCGCCTACAGTGCCTGCGGTCTTGCAGTGGCGATCTGAGAAGCGGGGCAGGACACCGGACTTTGTGTAGCTGGCAAACATGGTAAGCCGTAGACTTGTGGCTGCTTAAAACTTTAATAGTGGCACTGGCCTCCTTTCACATTGAAAGCAATGCGAGTCTCTGCTGGCAGCAATCCTGCAAGCATGAACTCTGCCCCTGTCCCACCCCCTCGCAGCTGTAAACCGCGTGGCTGTAAACCGGCTGTTACAGTTCTGTAAAGGAACGGGCAAGCAGTCCCAATACTAACTTCCCCCTACCTAATTCAAAGCAGGGCGTCATGAGCGACATCACCCTGCTGAGGATCTCGGAGTGCCAGAGGGAAAGGATGCTTCGAGAAAGCATGCAGAAACCAGGGCCGTATGCCGCCATGCTCTGCAGGGCAATGATACCGGAGTACCTGATTGTGTCGTGGCACGGAAACGTGTCCTACCACGGAGGGCCCAATAAGATCGCCCTACCCAGGAACCTGATGAACAGGCTGGAAAAGTACCTCCATGAGACCTACGAAGAGTTCTCCCAGAGGATTTCGCGTCTATCCCCAGCCATATTGACCGGATTTTGGCGTAGGTGCACTGGGACTAAAGAGTGGAGCGTCTTGGGCAGCAGAATCATGAATAACCGGACATTGTTAAATTTTTTTTAAATAGTTGGGACTAAATAGTGAACCGCCTAAGGCAGAGAAATCATGAGAAACCCTTTGTTAATATTGTAAATATTCCAGTTTTGTTGCACATAAATGTTTACATGTTTAAAGCACTTTAGGAAAAACACATTGTTAATATTATAAATATTCCAGTTCTGTTAAAAATAAATGTTTACATGTTTAGAGCACTTACTGCTTGATCCTTCCCCTGAATCTGTGTCTGGGATAACGGCTGGGGACGGTTGGTAGGGGATCTCTGTAAGGGTGATGAAGATATCCTGGCTGTCGGGGAAATCAGCGTTGTAAGCGCTGTCGACTGCCTCGTCCTCCTCATCTCCTTCCTCATCTTCCCCGTCCGCTAACATGTCCGAGGAACCGGCCGCGGACAATATCCCATCCTCAGAGTCCACGGTCAGTGGTGGGGTAGTGGTGGCGGCCGCACCTAGGATGGAATGCAGTGCCTCGTAGAAACGGGATGTGTGGGGCTGGGATCCGGAGCGTCCGTTTGCCTCTTTTGTTTTTTGGTAGCCTTGTCTCAGCTCCTTGATTTTGACGCGGCACTGCGTTGCATCCCGGCTGTATCCTCTCTCTCTGCCATGGCTTTAGAGATCTTCTCATAGATCTTTGCATTCCGTCTTTTGGAGCGCAGCTCGGAAAGCACGGACTCATCTCCCCACACAGCGATGAGATCCAAGACTTCCCGATCAGTCCATGCTGGGGCCCTCTTTCTATTCTGGGATTGCACGGCCATCTCTGCTGGAGAGCTCTGCATCGTTGCCACTGCTGCTGAGCTCGCCACGATGTCCAAACAGGAAATGCGATTCAAACTGCCCAGACAGGAAAAGGAATTCAAATTTTCCCGGGGTGTGGCTGGTCAGAGCATCCGAGCTTGGACTGCTGTCCAGAGCGTCAACAGAGTGGTGCACTGTGGGATAGCTCCCGGAGCTATTAGCGTCGATTTCCATCCACACCTAGCCTAATTCGATATGGCCATGTCGAATTTAGCGCTACTCCCCTCGTTGGGGAGGAGTACAGAAATCGAATTAAAGAGAGCTCTATGTCGAACTAAATAGCTTCGTGGTGTGGACGGGTGCAGGGTTAAGTCGATGTAACGGCACTAAATTCGACATAAACGCCTAGTGTAGACCAGGCCTCAGACTGGAAGCATGGTACTCCACAAGTAGCCCAGTCGATTTCAGTTGCACTTGTGGTGGGGTAAGGTTCTATTCAACACTGAAATCTTGAATGGAGTGAAGCAAGGCTGCATACTTGCTCCAGTGTTGTTCAACTTTTCTTTGCCTGTGTCCTCAGCCATGCCACAAGGGACTTGGATCAGGGGGCTTGCTACCGACTCAATGGCTCTCTTTGATCTTGAAGACGTAATACTAAGACCAAGATGCCGGAGAGATTTCTCGTCGAGGCACTTTTGCAGATGACTGTGCCCTGATGATGGTCCATACACATAATAACCTTCAGGTCATCCTTGATAGATTTTCTGAAGCATCCCAGCTTTTTAGCCTTATCACCAGTCTCGGGAAGACAGAGATCTTGTTCCAACCAGCACCTCATTCCAATGCCCCAGAGACAGCCATCTCCATCCAAGACACACAGTTGAAAAATGTGGATCAGTTAAAGTATTTGGGCAGTACCATATTTAGTAATGGTTCTCTTGATAAGGAAATTGCCTCCAGAATCAGTAAAGCCAGCCAGGCCATTGGCTGACTCCAAACAAAAGTCCTTAACCAACACAAAATTTTTCTCTCCACCAAACTGAAGATCTACAGTGCAGTGGTCCCAACATCTCCCCTGTATGTTTCTGAGACAAGGACTTTTTACAGACAGCATATTAAACAGCTTGAGCAATTTCACATGTGTTCCCTCCACTCAATAATGAGTGTTTGCTGGCAGGGCAGCGTGACCAATATTAAGGTCCTTGAGAGAGCAAACACAACCAGCATCAAGGAAATGCTACTGAGAGCACAATTTAGGTGAACTGGACATGTCATCAGAACAGAAGACCACCACTTCCCGAAACAGATCCTGTATGGGGAGCTGAGGCAGGGCAAAAGAAAGAAGCATTGTCCATATAAGTGTTTCACAGATAACTTGAAGAGCAGTCTCCAGTGGGTTAGCATCAATCTCAAACGGCTCAGAACAGGGCTCACTGGCAGTCTCTGACAAGATTAGCATGCAACAGGTTCGAGTGGGATCGTTGAAATCATCTCCAGGGTGCACGTGAAAGGCCTCACAGAACTGCATCGTCAAAATCATGGATGTGGACTTCTCATGCCCTCAGTGCAGCCGACTGTGTATTAGGGTTAGGACTTCAAAGTTACATGTGTAGACAATATGAGAATTGCGACAATATTATCATCATCAGTGATGTACTATTACTGCTACTAACATGAGCTCAGGTATCAGAATGTAACCCTAAGAGAGTAGTCAAACATTTTGGGCCAGATTCTGCCACCTTTACTTAAACTGAGTAGCACCTTTCTCTGCAAGTCATCCCACTCACTTCGATGGAGTTACTTGCTGAGTAAGGTGCTATTAAATTTAAGTAAGGGTGGGAGGATATAGCTCTTTGGTCTGATTGTATTAAGTACACTTATTGCTTGTCTAATTTCAGAGTATATTATTGACAGGCTATTTTCTCCACTATGGAGATTTCTTAATCATGATGCAAAATATATTCTTATGAGACTCCTGTGGTGTTGTGTCTTAAGAAGAGATTCTTTTTGATGGTTGCATTGTCCTTGAGTTATTTAGAGACATGATAAGCTTGCACAACAATAGATTACTTTCTATTGTTTTCAACATTGACAGTGTTTTCCTGGAATACTTTTGACACCTCTTTATTGACAAGCTTTGGGTCTAATGCCCTTTCATTCTCTCTCTTTCCCTATTCTTGTTTGTCAAGATGAATCAATATTTTTTATTGATTTGATACAGTTAAAATAAATTTAAAAAAATACTAAAGAGAAAAAAAGTTCTCTAATACACAATTCTTCCAGGAATCCTGCCTGCATTTTTAGCCTTACCAATATCTATCCCAATCTCCCTTGCTTGAATTGATGTCTCCTGTCTTGTAGAGTGTAAGACAGACTAGACAAACAGCCTGATTCCATGAAGTGCTGAGTACTTTTACCTCACATTGATTTTAGTGGGAGTTGAGGGTACTCAGCTCCTTGCAGAATCAATCCCTTAGATTGTAGCAGTTTATTTGGCTTCAAGGGGTTTAGGATCAGGCCCTGGGATTGGGAGTGTTACTTAATCTATGTTTATTAATTGTGTTGCCAGTTTACAAGACTATGTACATTATTTTAATTAAATCATAATGAAAACTAATTCCTCTCCTCAGAGAACAAATTCCTTCCTTTCCCACTTCTTCTGGAGAGGCACAAAGAAGGAATGTCACAGACTATCTAAGAATACCAGCAATTTCCTTTACACAATATATACAGCGATGAGGGTCTGAATCTTTTCTATATAAAGTTGAATGGGGCTGCCTTCATTTATGTCCCTATACTAGTTGCTTTGCTGACATGATGACACCCCGAGGCAATTCCCGTAAGTCTTCAGCAAAGTTGTAATATCAACTCTAGAAATATTCCTCTGTACACCTGGCTCAGGGTCCCCTATCTCATATCATTTGTTACCATGGGACCCTTTGAGTATTTTCTTAATGGATATAATAATGCAGGTGTTTTTAGAGGAAATTCAAGACAAAGTGTGGTCTGGCAGGAGGCTGAGAAAAGCAACCTTTGCCTCCATTTTATCATTTACCATTCTTTGAAAAGCAGAGTGCTGGGTCAATTTTTTTCACCCCGGCACTGTTGCCTTGTTTCATGCTCTGTTGACATTTCTTTGACTTCATAACACATCAAATCATCCATCACTGATAAAAATGAATGTACACTTTTTTTTAAAACAAAAGGCAAGGGATTTTTTCATGGTTTTCCCCCTGCACCTTTGTCAAGTATTTAATCCAGCGGCTTTGCAGTACAGAGGGTCTCACTTTTTTGTTTTCCCTGTGTGTTTTCAGTTGTTCTTGAATTCTCCACATTTCCCTCTTTTTCCTGGCATTTGGGCAATGTCAGTGTTGTTTCTGAAGTATTCCTCATTATTTATTTTGTCACCTAATGAGCAATATGAAATAGCAGAAACATGTACTTCAATAAGTTTAAAAAAAACAGCATAGTTGTTTTAAAAATATTATTACTAAAGTTGGTTAGAAAAAGGGTTTTCCCAGGGAAGATTTTTGATGTTTTGGCAAAAAAACACTAAAAAATAAAAATAAAGCCTGTAATATTTAAGTTGAAACCTGAAAATTTTGATTTGGAAATTCTTCTGCTGTGCCTCATGCTCCCATTCTCTGTCACCCTGGCTGGACTACACCTCCCATTCCGCACCATGGTTTCCCTTTTTTGGTGAGGGCAGATAGTACATTGCAGAAGTCTGAGGGCCACAGTGCTTCATGAGAGATGAAGTCCAGCTGGGAAGCTCAACCCATAGAGGAGAATGGGTCATGAGTTTGGGGACATGAGTCAACCTAACTACCACTCCTATAAGAGTGTGTGTGTGTATACACATATAGATAGATAGATACATGTTTGAATAGAAATATTTTGGATTTCAGGCCTTTATTTTCAGTTAAAAAACGTGAAAGTTTCCACAGAAAGATACATGTCACAACATATTTCACTAAGGCAAAAAGTCAATTTTCTGTGGAAAAACAGTCAATTTTTTTTTACCAGACCTAATTTCCAATCATTCAAACCAAGATACAATTAATTGGCAGCTTGTTTGCTGACACATATATCTGTTCAGTGACAGTTAGATGGGGCCCCTTGGAATGGGTATGGAACAGGGTGCTCTAGATTCTATTCTTGGCTCTGCCACTCACTTGTCTTGGGAAGGTCTCTTCATTACTCTGTGTCTCAGTCTCTTCATATATAAAAAGAGGGAGAATGAGATTTACCTATTTCTGTAAAATGCTTTGAGATCATTGGATGATAAGTGCCAAGTACTATTTTATGTACAAGTTCGGTTACAAATTAACACACAATACCCATCAATTAAGTTGCTGTGGTTTTACTGGGAGTATATTTTAATAGCATTAACTAATGTGTACAGCCTTCTAAAAAGAGACATTACAAAGAGTCAATTTAGTAAGTGCCTATAAATATATTAAATACAATTAAGTAAAAATAAAAACACACAAAAAATTAGAACTAAATACACATTTAGGCCCCTATCCTGTAACTGGAGTTACATGAGGGCTCAGCTAGGCTCAGGAGTCTACTCACGTGGATCCCTTTGTAGGATCTAGTCCTTAGGTATAAGGTTTGGATTAAAAAGATAATGTTCAATAAGTGCATGTGACAAATGCAATGTGTGAAACTAGAAAAAAATACAAATTTGTTTTAAGATAATGGATCATTCTAAAATGACTTCACACCAAATAGCATGAATTTCTCAAACTTAGGTAGTAAAACTACCCACTTTAAATAGCTAGATACAGATTTAGGTGCAAGACCCTGATCTTGCAATATTGGCCTCGAGCCTGCAAATTCACACACATGCTTACTTTTATGCACTGGGAGTATTCCCTGTGAAGTCAATAGGACCAGTCACTGTGTATAGCATTAAGCATGGGCATAACTCTTTGCAGGATGGAGGCCAGAGTGAGCACCTCTTGTGAGGAGCAGAATGCCCTCAAATCCCATTGGTGTGGCTAGTAGGGATCACTGATATCTTAATTTTTTTTTCTGTGCTGTTACTGTTCTTTAAATATTAATGTTTCTTTTGCTTTGACACTAGCTAACTGCGCATATAACTGGAAGAGCTCACTACTGAGGCTTCGTGGATCAAAGTCAGGTAGCCCCCCCTCTGTTGCTATGGATGATGATTCAAATGAATTCCTAAAGACTACTGGGAGGCGGGGAGGCAGAAGACCCATCATCCCTCCTTTCTTTTCCCCACAGTAGCACTCTTCCTTAACAGGATGCAGACAAACTGCACAAGATGGGAAAGATTATCTCTATAAAAATAAAGTCCCTCGTGATTTAATACAGACAATGAATCCCTTTCGTACAATTGTAGAGGAATGCAGTAGAATACTACTAATGAATAATTGGATGTATTATATCGTCAAGACTCATATATATCTTACAGCTTAGGGAAATAACCGCTCATCAAAGAAAGGGAGAGATAGAGGAAACAATATAATCCCCCCTCCACTGTCCCTCACGCCACATTTAATCTCCAACCTCCTTTCCTCCCCTTCCCTCTTTCTGAAATGTCTCCTTTCTGTTCAGAAACTAATTACACAAAGGGCACCAACCCAGTTCTCTTTTAAATGTTAAAGTCATGAAGAATGTCTGTTAGGCCAGAGAGCAATTAGTAGTCCTATAGCTGTGAAGGTTTAGGAGAAAATGAATACACACCTTCAGGAAAGAACTGAGCTAAGTGATCTTATGAATGACTCCACCCCCACCATGATTTGTTTATTCCTCAGTGGATACATTTTACATGTACACACACATAAAAGGGTGAGGCCCTAGGAATGAGAGCACAACAGCAAGTAACAATGACATTTTCAAAGTAACTATTAGATTTTCTTGTTTTTTTTTTTTAAATCTCTGGGTACAAAAGACTGAGAGGAGGCTGTAAGCCTGTGCAAGTGGAGGGACCTGTGCTCCTCTATACTCTCCCACAGATCCATGGAAGAAAATAGCACAAACTAATACAGCCTGAGGTTCACAATCCCTTTTGGAGGAATCCACCTGGAAAAATCAGTGATGCAGGCAGCAGAGTAGAAGCAGGGCAATTGACATCCTCAGCTTCTTCTGTAAGGGCTAGAATCCACTCCCAATGGAAGACTGGGGAGGAAATTCTGCAACTTTAAACCTGCTCAAGTTCTTATGCCTGATAGAGGCTATTTCCATTCAACTATGGTTATGCACATCAGCTTTCCCATGTAGGCATGGCCTTATAGGAGAATAAGGCTTATCAACTGATAGTATTAGCAAGCTGCGAATAATGTATTTTAATAGGAATGGTTGTCTACCTTCATTCCCCCTTAACAATAGGAAAGAAGGACTTTGTATTTGCAGTTTTATAATTTGTACTCCTTTGCTTTCCATAGAAATAAAACATTGTTTGTGGGCACAATTTCACAAAATGAATAAGAGATGTATCTATAATTTTCTAGAGATCACTGTGACAGATATGGCAATTTCCTGTAATATCCTGGACAAACCTTATTGAATTAAGTATTTTAGGAGCTCATTGCATTAAAAATGCAAATATCTCTGTGTTATTGAGGTTGTATGTAACTTGTCTAGGATACTTAACTAATGTAAGCCTGGGGAAATGTTATGAACTTTAAAAGACTCTTTTAAACAAGCAGCTAAGACAAAAACAAACTGTTAGTTGAGTAGGTTTCCTTGGAATTATGTGAAAAGGAGGGGAATGCAAATGTCCACCTTTGGACCTAATCTTTTGAAGCTTCGCCCTAGACTGGGGACCTGGCTATTCAAATTACCTGTTCTCAGGACCAAAAGGCCCAAGGTGCATAAAAGAGGGACTCATATATTTATGAGTGTGCTGGTTATGAACCAAAGCTGTTATGGACTGGGGAACCACAGAACACCCCCTGGGTGAGGTTTGAAGGGCTGTTCACCAGCCAGAGGCCTCAGTGGAGTTGGGGTGATCTCTGGCAAGCTTATTAGAATGCGTGTGGGTTTTTCATAGTTTTAATGTTTTCCTTACAATGCTTTTACCTTAAGAATGAATGTGCTTATTTAGAAAGAGTGGTGTGGTGACTGAACTGTGGCAATTACACCATTTACTGTCTCTGAGGAAAAAAAGTAAAGCAGGCCTGCTTAGGAAGTCTGGCTTTTCTGGGGAATTCAGTATAGGCAGGGAGCTGGGCAGCCTCAAAATACCCCAGTCAGGAGAGAGAGAGAGAGAGAGAGAGACGTCTCCATCCAAGAGAGGTGATGGCTGAGGAACAGGAAGTCTAAGAGTTGTCTAGGAAGAATACAGGTGCAATTGCCTTGAACTGTGACAATCCTCTCTTAGGCTATATCTACACTATGGGCCTTACAGAGGCTCAGCTGTACCATTGCAGTGTGCCACTATAAGGTGTCCTGCGTAGCCATTCTATGCCAGCAGGAGAGAGCTCTCCCGCTGGCATAATTAAACCACCCCCAATGAGTGGCGGTAGCTATGTCGGTGGGAAAGTGTCTCCTGCTGACATAGCGCAGTACACACCTGTGCTTTTGTTGGTGAAACTTTTCAGACCCTTGACCAACAAAAGTTTTGTCAACAAACATGCTAGTATAGACAAAGCCTTAGCTTCCATTTAGCCTCTGAAATAATATGTTAATAGGCCTGTCACTGGAAGGACTCTCCTTCCCTTAAGGTGCAAATGGCCTACATCTAGTCTTTTTGGGACACAACCAAAAATTTCCAACTGAACTGTCCTTCCTATAGTAAAACAACAGTTTAGATCAGGGCCGCCCGGGGGGGGGGGGGGGGGGGGGGGCAATTTGGCCCAGGCCCCGGGCTCCACAGCGGCCCCCACGAGAATATAGTATTCTATAGTATTGCAACTTTTTATGGAAGGGGCCCCCGAAATTGCTTTGCCCCAGGACCCCTGAATCCTCTGGGCAGCCCTGGTTTAGATAAATGCCCAATGCCCTTTTATTTCTACTAGGATTCAGCCAAAGCTTTAAAATAAAAGTTCTGTCCCTTACCCATGGGATTCAAGCAAAAGAACAGCCTTCTCCCACCTTCCAGCCAACCAAAATGACCCTCTGCTCCTCCCTTCCTTCTCTTTTGATAGAGAGCAGATAGGCCTGATCAGTGACTGAACCCAACTGCACCTGCTTCACTTGGCTTAACCCTTCACCATCTGCTTTCTACAGTAATCACTGTGACCGTTTTCAGGACATTAGTCAAAAGAAATGTTTTCTTAAGAAAAGGTTATCTAAGACCCACTTTTTCTTGCTCTCTGTTAAACTAGGTGCAGAAACCCCCTGATCCTCTTCAGGAATTTGTGACAGTGTGTATTACTCAACTATAGTGTTGCCAACTCTTGTAATTATATTGTAAGTCTTATGGTGTTTGGTGTGTCTCTTCTGTTTCTAGGTGCTGAGGCCTGAAGAGTTGTGTAATTATGCCAGATCTTCAGCTTTCATAAAAAGTGTTTCTAGCCCATATTTCCAAGTTAACTCTGCAACCATGAGAAACCTACAGGCTCAAGAGCCAGAAGACTTATATAAGAACTCCAAGTTTACCATTTTAAAAAAAGAATTCTCATATTATCCCTTTCGCTAGGTGCCAGTGGGAGCAACACGAGCTGAGTTCACTCTGTCCAGAGTCCTTTTCTAAAGTAAAAGAAACTGTGGCTTAAGTCCCCACTCAGAGCCCTACTGTTGGCTCTGGGAAATTAAAGTGAAACTTCCCTGCTTACCTTTCCAGGTGGTTCTTCCCCTTCACAAGCACTCGGGAGGTCATGGGAATATGGATCTACAATATCTTTTTGCTTGGGAAAAAGGGAAACATGAAAACTCAGTACATCTGTTTACATGCAAGAAAATTAGGAGCTCAAATCAGTGCATCAGGAAGTTGGTCAGTCCCAGGGTTACTAATATTAATTATCCATGTGATGGCAGCCACACCCCTAAAACCAGTGTCACTCTTAGTTCACCAATTAGTTTCAGTAATTCTCCAGTTGGTCTCAGTTGTAATCGAAAGGTAGGTCTCCTCCAATCCAGAGAGAACCGCTCTGTCAGATTGTGCAGTTTTGTGACAATAGCTCCGTTTCTGCTAGCTTAGAGGGCCACGGTGCTGCAGGGGTGGTGTTAATGTGGGTTCATGGCTCAGTTGCACCCACAGAAATTATTAAACCAATGGTGTAAGAACAGGCAAACATATGTTTCTCCTGGCCTGGTGTGGAGGGGAGGCCACAGGGGGCAGTTGGAGAGTGAGCCTGCCCTGCACTCACCCTACAGCAGTGGGTCCTGTGCTGCAGGGCTGTGCCTTGCTCTCTGCTTTAGGTGTTGTAACGTGGTGCAAGGGGTTGCAGCGCCTCACAGGTTTGGCCTGGCCACTCCTCTGTCATGACAGAGGGTGACTGGGCCAAACGTTTGAGGGGCCGTGACCCCACGTGTCAGGTTGCAATGCCCAGAGCAGGGAGCTGGGCCCAGCCCTGCAGGAAATGAGCTGCCGTGGTGGTGAGAGTATGGGGCAGGGTCACTCTCCAGGTCCCCCCACTCTCCCCTCTGGCCTCTGCTACATACCAGGCCAAGAGGAGGGTTGCGGTACCAGAGCAGAGGGTGCTGCTGTGGGTAATCAAGGCCCCCTCAGCATTTTAGCATAGTGGACCCATTGAAGCAGGAGGCTACACCTCTCTGAGGCACTACAAAGTCAATTTAAGACTGCCACCATCTATCAGGTTGCTGTGCAGTCAGCTCTACATTGCTGCTAGTCCAGTTGGTTCTCACTGCAAAGTCAGCTCAGCCCTGTTACTGCCACCACTGCGCTAGTTAATCCTCATTGCAAAGCCTGCAGCACTGCTAGTCTAGTCAATTAACTCCACACAGGCCACAACCTCAAGATAGGAAATGCACCCAAACCATGGCCCTAAATTAGAATCCCTATACCTCCGCTTAGCACTTCTGATCAAAAGCTCAAACGAATCTCATGTATAGAGCTTGCATTTTGTTATCAAACCAAAGTCCAGTACCATACTCTTAGGCTGACCCCTCACTCCCAGGCCTATCCTGCACAATTCCTATGCTCTTTCATAAGTATACTAACGGTAATAATCTATTATCTCTTTAGCACATGAATATATAAATAAATTCCAGCCAAAGCATCAAAATTCTGTAGGTGGAATTCATGTAAATGAGACTGGCCAGAGCTGGTTGTTCTCTTTCTCCCCTACAGAGAGGGCTGAGAGTTCCATCCCTCTAGGTCAGGGGTGGCCAACCTGTGGCTCTGGAGCCACATGCGGCTCTTCAGAAGTTAATATGCGGCTCCTTGTATAGCACCGACACCGGGGCTGGAGCTACAGGCGCCAACTTTCCAATGTGCCGGGGGGTGCTCACTGCTCAACCCCTGGCTGTACCACAGGCCCTGTCCCAACTTCACCCCTTCTTGCGCCCTCCCCTGAGCCTGCTGTGCCCTCGCTCCTCCCCCCACCCCGAACCTCCTGCATGCCTCGAAACAGCTGATCGGGAGGTACCGGGAGGCGCTGATCGGTGGGGCTGCTGGTGGGTGGGAGGTACTGGGAGTGGTGGGGGGGGGGTGTTGCTGACATATTACTGTGGCTCTTTGGCAACGTACATTGGTAAATTCTGGCTCCTTCTCAGGCTCAGGTTTGCCACCCCTGCTTTAGGTCTCCTAGCCCTTACATCATTATTTTAAAAGACAGTCTCATGATTTTTTGAATGCATGGTGTTGGCAATACCATCAGTAGCATTGACGGGAAGACAGAAAGTTGGGCTGGCACTATTCAGATGGAGCCAAGGCCCAGAGAGAGAGAGAGAAAGAGAGAGAGAGATGTGCTAGTCCAACCTGATATCCTTTTTCTTAAGAAAATATTTGTTTTGGGTGGTGTTCCAAAAACTGTCAGAATGACTACTGAAGGAATGCACTGTTCGGCTTTATGTTCCACTTCTCTTTAAGTAGAACTACTATGTCCACTGTATTGAGAAGGGTTAAGAATTTGTATTTGAGAGAATACCTCAGAAAACACTGTGAAATTAAACACAGGACAACATCAGCCCACCTGGCTCCCATATACTAGTTATTGCTGTTCTTTTGTTTTACATCTTCTCTTTCTCAAGGAGCAGTGTAGTTTCAAAGTACTGTACCTTTTGTATACATCTCTTCTAAAAAAAGTCTCCTTACGTTTCTTTTTGATGTCACTCCGTTCCCTTTGCTTTACCTTGCATTCATTGCTTCCTTTGCTCCTTTATGGGGTTTAGCTGACAAGGAGCAAGTTACAGCCACAGAAGAAACAAGATAAATTTCTGCTGACCTATGAAATTTGTTTAGTGGAGTTCCTCTGCTGTTTAGAATCCTAATGCTATACTCAGGCAGCATTTTCAGTCCATCAGTTATCTTACAGCTGCATGTGTGCACCACAGCAGGAAGATTTATGTGCTACTATTTTTAGGATTTTAGGTTTTGGCATCTCCGTACTGTTCATTTACCCAAACTGTAATATGCTAATTAAACCTTATGACCTAAATTATAAAAGCACTCAGGGATGTTCAGCCAATCCTATTGCTTGATTGGCTGAACATTTCTCACCCTATGATTTTGCACACGAGGCGCCTTGCATTGTGAAGCAAATGGTTTTTTGGACTATGCCATTTCTCATTTTGAAAGGAAATACATTCTCACAAAACCTTCCATTTCATTGTTGCGGCTTTTGTTATTTCAGTACTATATATTAAATGAATATGGATAACTTGTTTTCAATGATACTGCAGTGTCTAGGTTGCTACTAGTTGGGTCTTTGGAAACAGGCTTCGTAAATGAACATTATCTTGGGAAATTACACCAAAATGGAGACTCCTGAGTGGATGTGATAACAGCTGGGGGGAGGTACTGGGGTTAAGGGAAACAGTCCTACTCTGTACAAGTGATGTGAAACTGATATGTAGGAATCAGTTTTAAACTAACAAACTCACCCTTAAGACAACCATGCTTAGATATTGATGCACTTCAGGTGATGACTGATGTTCATTAGATGCCTGTCATGGGGTGGTCCCCTGAGAGTCCTCTGCACCCTCAGCCACTGACCACAACCACTCTTATCCACCACCATGCTTTTATTATATTGACAATCAGTAGCCAGCTTCCCCCACTTGCTTCTGGGGAAGTGTGCAGGTGCAGGAGCCCATCCTGCCTACTACTGCCTTCTATCAAGCTCTCTCCCCAGCACTTCTGTCTGGTTTACTTATATAGTCCTAGGTGCTAGGGATACTTCCAACCAATTAACCCCTCAGTTGTAGCTCCACTCAATTAATTGGCCTCCTCTGCCAACTGCCTGTCTTTCAATCAGAGCTCAATTAACATAAACTGGCAGGGACTTGAGTGACAGGGTGCTGAGATAGTTCCTGAGTCAGCTCTCCCCGTTACAGTGCCCTTTAGCAGAATAACAAGCCGCCACTCTGTGTTCTAGCTTCCATTAATAGCTGAGTTTCCAGTGATTGTGGTGACACGATGCAATATCTAACATTATCAAAGGAAGTAATACAGCCCACTGTTTTCTTCAACTGAAATCGTAATGTCCATGATGAACCTGACATTGTTTGCAAAATGTTCAAAATCTTTTTAATAAAAACAAATAAATAAAAATCAATACTATACATTTAGATTTCTCAAGAAAAAAGGAATTGCAGTGTACGTTATTCATTTTAGGGGCTCTGGAAAGTGAAAACTGTTGTGAATAAGGGAACTCAGAGAACACACATTATTATTTTCTTTAGTTGCAAAAAGGAAAATAAAGAGGCTGGGGTAAGCTAGCAATACACAAATCTACTTGAAAGCAACAGCAACCTATAGTACTGGAGTGAGCTACAGGACCCATAGCAGACTAACACCTAGGTATAAGTACCATTTTGATCTTATTTCTATGCATATTAAATAAAAAATACAGACTATAAAAGATAAATCTTCCCAAAGGCAACAGTTACTAACAAACTCGAGGGTTTCCACGTTTAATAGGGATTGGGGTTTGAATGAGACTCAAATGGAGAAAACTGAAATAATGCTTGTGAGCTGTGGAAATAGAGAAGTGACCAAGGTCTGGATCATCCTCTCTAGTTTAACATACAGAGAGGCCCCCTCTGCATATGGATATCTCACCTCCCTCATGCAGTGGTAAGGTCAGCTACCTCTGTCACACTGCCCATTCTGCCTATGGAAATTGTAGAAGGCCCTTGTCAAACCTCTTGAAAGGGAGGGGAAAGGTGTGCATGGGAGGTCCAGAGGTGTCAGGTGACAATGATGAAGAATCACAGAAAGCGTTGCTTTTTTCTGGAGTCAAACACAAAATGTTGTGAGAATAAGGAAAACATTTTGCTGAAAGCTACTCTCTCCCCGCCACCCCCTTCTCTCTGTCTCACAACAGAGCTTCTGCCTGGCCTCCTGCTTCAGATTTAAAGAAACAGTACACAGATTCTCACAGGAATGGACATACATTATCTTCCCTCCAGTCCTAAGGAGCTTAGGCCAAAAAATATACTGCATCCTAAGAGATTTATTATCTGTTTTGTGGAGGTCCCCAACCCATGAATTGCAGGAGTCGCTGCAGACAGGGGAAACCCTGATAATGTGGTTTCAATGAAGCTGTGCAGCCAGAGATATGGTGGAGCTGTTAGGGAAAGGGGACAGTGATGGTGCGGAGGTCTCCTGTGAAACCCTGCAGACCTGCCTGGTTTTGAACAGAACCTGGGCCTATTCCATGTGAGGAGAGAAAAACAGACACACACACAGGAGGAGTTCTTCATGGGAGTCTTCACAGAGATTCTCTCCCCTGAAGTCCCCACCTGAACATTTGTCTGTGAGATCTAGGGCGGAGATTCAGCCCATTCATTTGAAGGATGAGTCCACTCATTTGAACCATTTCTTATTCACAACCTTAGGGTCTCATTGGATTCTCACTTTCCCCTAGAAATTCAGGGTAACAAGGGTGATATTTTAGATGTGCATTTGGCAAGAAGGCTGTAATCTTTTCCTTCTGAATGGGGCCTGGTCCCAGTTATTTAGAAGGACCTAACACCTCTATTTAGTGATCTGTACTGGCTTTATCAGTGGGTTTCCAGATATTAGTTTTAGCATATTCAGCCACAAAAGGTTTGGGATCAGGCTGCTCACTCCTTGTGTGATACCGTGGAGCTAACAGCCCCAGGGTTTATACAGGAGGTGATTGATGGGAGTGTATTTCTGATGAAGGGTCTTCACTTGCTCAGTTTGTCACTGCAATCATAGCTGTCCACAGGTTAGTACTAACAATAGGTATTGCATAAACTGAAGGGGAAATGGTGTGGTCTAAGAGACTGGGCATGGGAAGGGATACAGTGAACAGAGACTTTCTAATTCTGACTGCCACTGACTCACTAGAGGGGACATCCCTTATCCTACATGTGGTCTCAGTCCCCCCCCAGTAAGATAGGAAGAATATCTCCCTACCTTGCAGAGGTGTTATGACTATTACTTAGTCAACATTGGCAAAGAGACAAGAAATACCATGCATAAGCTAGATATTTATATTATTGTTAGTCTATTATTCATATGTATTATACTATTTATGAACTGGATGCAGGAACCACTTGGTGAAATTCTGTGGCTTCTGCTATGCAGATCAGACTAGTTGATCATAATGACCCCTTCTGGCCTGAAAATCTCTGAATCCAGCTGACAGAAGAGAGACCCTTGAGGAAACAGGCCTTGGTTTTAGGAGGTAACACAAATAAGCAAATATATGGAACAAGCTTCTACCACTAGAAGAACATTTATTTGTTGTTACATACAAATGCTCAGTGCATCACTGCAATAACCGCTGTCCATGTATTAGCTCTGTTGTGAAAGCTGGGATATTCTTAGTGCCAATTAACATAGTTATTTCATCAAAATAATGAATTCTGGGTTAGTAGAGAAGGGCTATAACCTCTCTACAGTAGATTTTCAGTACTGTCATGGTATCCATAGTGACTAGTTATCAAAGTTGTCAGATGGTATAACATGTCTGCTAAAGAATATGTTTCCTAAGAGTCAACCAAGCAGAGGGTGAGTGTTGTTTTGTGCTACAACCTTCATTCTCATCTAGAGGTGACAGGAAGACACAACTGTTATTAGCCATATATGACTTTCTGTGAGTTTCGTTTGCTGGCACTTTTTCTTTGCTGCCTTTATATCAATGCCATGAGATATCTCCAGTGGCCCATGCAGCCTCTTTGATCACTGTTATAGGCCAGAATATATGCAGTGTGTGCATAAAATGTCCACAATTATTTAAGCACAATATCCCACACAGTATAATGAAAACTGACTACATTCACAGGATGAGCAAATCTTCATATGCACTTTGAAATATTGTATTAAAAAAACCTTCGGTGCCTTATTTCTATTCAAAGTCATACTGGTTGCTTCAGGGCATAATTGGTTGGTTCACTCTTCAGTGCTGCCAGTTATTTTACAAAATCATAAAATTGACTTCATCTCGGAGATCTCTGTAATGCACAGGTACTGATGGGATTAGCCTTTGTGAAAGCACTTACAATAAAGATATATACACACCGTTTTTATTAAACCATGGGATGTTCTGTTTGTTCCACAGAGATGAGAGTTTTGGAAAAGTTTCTCACATTACAGTTTTAAAAAACTGTTTGAAAACCAGTGTTAGTTGTGTGGATTCATTAAATACATGTTCATTTCTTTGATAGCTTTCCCTATGACATTATTTTCATTTGAAGTGGAATAATTATTTACATTATTGCCATTAATTAAAAGTAATGGGGTGATACCAATATATCGTAATAGAGCAGATATGTCCACAAATTTCAAACAGGTATGAAACCTTTCTGAAGATAAACATACTGTATGTGTGCACGTGTGTGTGTATTCGTATTATTTGCATGCACATTAATTCAATATCACATGTGGCTGCAGTTGACACCAAGATCTGAAAGAGCATGTCGCTCAAAGCCATTGTTTCCTAAACTGGCTCATGGTACTGATATGTTCTGACGATTTAAAAAAAATGTAAAGTCAAAAGTGGCCGTTTACTGTGAACTGTTCTGTTTCAACAAACCGGCATTTTCTGATGAAAAGACATTTAGTTGGAAAATTCCCAACTTGTTCTAGTATAAATCCTTTTGGTTATGGGAGGAATGCTTGATCAAAAATAGTTTTCTAGCATGATCAGACTCTGGATGAATCTAATCTGCTCCAGAAATTAGTTCCACAGCTGAATCCCCTTGTCTGAGATTGCTTTATCTCTGGGTGTCAAACACTTTGTGCTGTTCTTTCTGAGCTGCATTGTCTCAGCACAAGGCAGCTGCCTCAGAGGGGCACGACGGAGAGGTAGTCATGAACGTAGCTGAGGCCTGAATGTTGAGGGCTTGGAAGATCAGGACTAACGTCTTAAACTAACAGACTAGGCAGATTGAGAGCTAGTGCAGGATTTGACATACAGGGCCATGCACTTAGGGAGATAGGCAGCCATATTCTGCTAAAGGCAGCGGCGTAATATCACCTAGGCCAACAAGGCCTAGGCCTAAGGCAGCAAATTTGCAGGGGCGGCAAATTTGAGCACCCACAGAGAAGCTCCCCTGCTCCAGCTCGCCTCCTCCGCAAGTGCGCCACTGCATCCTGTTTCTTTCCTCGCTCTCCCAGCACTTGCGCAGCGAAACAGCTGTTTCGCGGGGCAGGGAGGGGGGAGGAGGGGGAACGCGGCGCGCTGGGGGAAGAGGTGGGGCCGGGGTGGGGATTTGGGGAAGGGATCCAATAGGGGCAGAGAGGGGACGGAGTTGGGGCGGGACTTTGGGGAAGGGGTTCGAATGGGGGCGGGGAAAGTGTGGAGTTGGGGCAGGGCCAGGGGCGGGCAGGGTGGCAATTATTTCAGGGCCTAGGGGTGGCAAAATCACTAATCCGCTACTAGCTAAAGGTAAAGTCTCAGCATTGCATCTATATTCAGTCCCAGATAAGGTTGCAACAATCCAGTCTGGAGATGAAAAATGTGTGAAATCACTGTGGCCAAATCATCTATCAGGCCTGGGCAAAGTGCACCAAAGTAAAAGAAAGAGGGTTTTTTTGCCACTGATGCTACCTGATTATACCAAGTTAATGATAAGTCAAATAGGACCCAGAGTTTTTTCTAAATGGGGAGTGGCTACCTTCAGTGGAAGCAAGAGATAGTGTCCCAATTAGTTTTTCAAAGCATTTTCCCCCTGCTGAGCATCACTTTGTTTTCACCAGGCTTAATTTGAGTTAGCTATGTATCCAGGAGCTGAGGTCTTCTGGGATTCTTCTGATCATATATTCTGCTTTTAGAGAGAAAGATATACAGTTGAGTGGCATCTGCCTGTTATTGGTAGCAGGAGTAGAAGGAATCCCATTCCATTTAAAGAACATGGTTGTGGTAGGAAATAATTTACTGACAAAAATAAAGTTTTGTGACGCTTCTCTCCTGTGAGCACTGCACAGCCAGCACAGCTATGGGAGAGTGGATGTTATTCCGCTTTATGCATCTTGAAAAGAAGTGTTCATTGAGTTATATTTGCAGAATAGTTATTGCTGGAGATGATACATAAGCCCAAAGAAACAGGGATTTATTTCCAGATTCCATCTATGTTACTTTCCATGACCATGAGTAATCTATGATTTCTCTAAATGTTTCCTAATGTAAAGTCCCAGGTGTACATTTCTGATTAATTCTTTTGAAACTATCAAATTTTCCCAATTAAAGACCAAGATGGACTTTTTGAATCAGAACATGAACTGTAGAGGCCTTCATTTAGAAGGCTGCAACATCATGTGGTTAGCTATTCTCTTGGCCATTAATGACTGCTAATTAAGGTTTTCATATGGCACAGTTTACATTACTTTGATTCCAAGGAAGCCAACATAAGCTTTCTGTGAGAGAGACAGTCTGACTCTGTTAGTGGAGGATGTATTTATAAGCCATGAAAATGGTGTGTCAAGATTTCAATATAGTTTGTAAGCATTATGGATGAGGAAATAACCCGTTCTAGACATGATTTGTCCTCAGTAATGCAGAGGGATTAGAGTGTACAAAGAAATAATGTGCTTTGAAATTTTACTAGGCAAGATATTTTTATTCCTTCAGGATAAAAATGTTTGTAAACTTGCGAGCTAAATCCACATTAGCATGGAGAAGTATTCTGCAGACTGAGGGCCAGATTCTTGCAGCCCTTTATATGGGGGCACATTGTGTGTGTAGGTGGGGGGCGGGGGTTGTGTGTGCATGCAAAAGATTTGTAAGAATTCCAGTCCCGTGTATTCCAGTCCCGTGTCTGGTGTGGTGAAGGAGGAGGCAGGATCATGGCTCCATCTTCCAATGCCCTGGCCTGCAGAGCTGGCTGGTGCATGGAGGGTAGTCAGCTGCACTCCAAAAACGCTGTGCACTTGGGAGGTCCAAAAGGCATTCAGACAACAAAATGCCTCCCGGTGCTCTCTCTGGGGAAATACTGCTCTATGCTGCCTGTTAGTCTATGGGCAATGCCTAAAGGGCACAATCTAACCTTGGGGTACTTAACATTACTCTGAAAATATTTGCTGATTTATAAGGTGTTTTTGTTTTTTAAGCTCATTACAGAAACAGTCCTGGGTTTTCAAAGATTTATAGTGTAGGGTCTGAAAGTTGCTTGCAGAACTCAACTCAGATAGGAATGTTTTTGGATTCTCTTAGAGTATTTCAAAGAGCTTGTCAAATGTTACTACATGACCATCATGAATTTTCATGGTATCTCAGTTTCTTAGGGAAAGGCAAGACAGCCCAATGATTTAATTTATTACTTTACAGCCTTCCCTTTATGAACGCTTCAAAATGATACAAGCATTGTGTGGAAGCCCTACGGATATTTATGAAAAAGTAGATTCATTAATGCAGTTGAACCACTCTGTACCATCCAGGAGTCCCAAGTTAAATTTGTGTGGGCAGAACAACAATGGAAAGTCTACTTTACATTTGAACAGTGGATGAATAGGGGATTTTTTTTTAAAATTCCTCATTTCTGAAGTAACTGGCATCATGATGGAATTTCACCGGAGATTCCAACTTTAGTCTCATTAGAATGAGTGAGGTGGTAGGTGTAATGGGGGAGACCAGAGGAAGCAGAGGATAGGATGGGACATGCGATGGGGCGCAACCAAGAGGGGATATCGTACCTAACCGTATAGTCGCAGGGTTATAATTCAGTTAGTGTAGGACATGGCTACGTCACAAGCCTGGAGGTGGGGTGAGGTTGAATCTAGTGAGAGTGGGGTGGGGAAGGGGCTGTTTGGGTAGCTGGGAAATTGACATGGGGAGAAGTGCAGGTTGGAAGTGGTAGCAAAGGAAGGTCAGATTCAGCTGCCTTTGAGAGCACGGGGTGTTGGACCTGCTGCAGGTAGTCTGAGTCAATAAAGAAGCAGAAGTACCATAAGTTTTAAACCAGGTGATTTCTATCACATGACCAGCCCAGCTTGTACTCAAAGTGCATCATGAAAAAGCTGCTCCCATTTCTTACAGACACACTTATAAAGCAAGAAAATTACAGTTTTTCAAAAGAGTTCAATTCCCATTTAGACTCATAAATTATTTTATGTGCTGTTTCCAATCAGAACAACTGGGTGCGGACAGTTTTGAAAACAAAGCTAACTTGTTTAGGTGTCTAGCAGGGAGTGGAGCTCTTTCAAAAGTCTTGCCCATAATCTCTAACTTTGGCGAAATTATTCCATGTTAGTGGAAGAAGACGAGGCTTATAAAAATGCTATTTTTTAGTACGATAGAGTTTAGAGTTGAAGATTTAATATAGCTCTGTGTCCTTGTAAACTGCTGGAATGAAATCAGCTAGGTATTCCACTGATTTAACTTATGAGACAGTGAATTATTTAAAAGAGTTCAAATCTTGAGCCTCCAAAAAACCACTTATTTTTCTCTGTAAATTGAAAAAAACCCATGAGAGACTATTTAATTAAAAGGTGATGTAAAGCCAAATGTATATATACCTTTGGAAATGAAAATGTCCACATCTCTGCGTAGGATAGGTACTTATTGTCACACATTTAAAATACAAAATGATTACATTTTCCACTAAGGGTCCAATTTGGCTTTCACTGAAGTCAATGGAAATTCTGCAATTGACTTCAGAAGAAACCATGTTCAGGTCATAGTGTTTGCTGGTATAAATGAGATCATATTTGACTCCTGCTCTCTCTCTCTCTCTCTCTCTATGCAGTCTTCGCATAAGTCTAAATTTCTTTAAGCTAGAAGTCTTATAATCTGGAATTCTCAGCATTAAATTGGGAACAGCATTAATTTTATAGTGTCTAAGATTTCTAAGCTTCCTATTATGATGGCTGACTTTTACAAGGGAATAGTCTCCTATGAAAGATCTTAGTTTTATTTCTGTATCACACACAGTGTTTGGTTATGTCATAGAAAACTATTATTATTAACCACTTTTTTATTTTTTTTAAACACAGATGGGGGAAACTGAGGTAGTTTGAAATACTCTAAGAGAAGTGACCCAAGTTCAGATAGTGATTCCAGTGATAGAGTTTAACCACAAAACTATCCATCCTCCTGGTACTAACAGAGAGAAGAATGCCATCTATTGAACCACCAACACAACTTCCTGAAGAAGCTAGGTGCTCCTTGGAAGTGTCCTACTCAGGTACTGTATAACTTCTTGCCTGAGGCTCTCAAAATGGCTGGGAATACACAACGAGTCACTGGGAGAAATAAAGCGAAAGTGCAGCATTTCCCACCTTGAAATGAGAGTGCTCCGCATTTCACAGACAATGTACTGGACCAGTACTGTTTAACATCCAACATCTCATGACTACTGAGAGCAAGAAATAAAGGATCTGACTCCGATACTCCATTACTGTACTTGGGAGCAGGAACAGGGTGCATATGTGTATGGTGGTGGGGAACAGGGGATTGTAATAGGGTATACAAACCCCACACTGAGCAACTGAGGGTTAATGACCTCCAGTCTTCAGCTCCTGAAGAGAGGGTTGGCTGAAGGCAGGAGCTCCTTGGATGACTGGTGCCTGGCTGCTCCTCCCAGAAGACAGACAGACAGACAGGCAGGCCGACAAGGTGCAAATCTGCCTCTGTTGGAACTATTTCTTCATTTGAGCCTATTTGGGGCCACAGCTCAACAGAAGCCTCTCTGAAGGAAGACAACCATGGCCCACCTCTAGAATAATTTATTTGCGTTAATTCCTTTTTGTGTTCATGGACAACCCTGGAAAGGGCAGACTGTCCATGGTGCATCCAGAGGGTTAAGCGTCTTACGACTGGACTGGTGTGATGGAATACCTGGACGTCACAGATCCAAGGCCTGGGTGGGTAAAAGGGCACAGCCCAAGGGGCACCATGGGAAAGGAACCCAGTGCAAGGGACAAATGTGACTTTAGGCCACCATTGCACTTCCTGAGTGCTGGGCCCTGACCATTCCTGGCATAAGTTAGATCAGCTTCTGAATTCCTCTTATTTATATTTAGCTTCTTATGGATCCCTGTGTTCCCTGGGAAGCAGGGAATAGCCAGAGTGCAGTGCAGTCCAGCTAGGCCGCTAACATCTCCCTGACAGGAGGCAGGAAGCAGGGCCAGTGTAGAGCCCGTCTCACAGCTCTCTACCAATCAGGGAGGTCCTCTGTGCACTGTATATTCTTAGGGGACTATTTCCACCCAGTTCAAGATCTGGATCCCTTTATGCTGCCAGAGTAGCTTGAAATGGCCATTTTGTAACCCAGAATCATGCCCTAAGAATTTTAAACCAATGGAAATGGGACATTAGTACATAGGAAAAGCTTCCTGCAAATAATTCTAAGTTTGGTTTTAATTAATTAGTATTAAAAAGCTGTCCACATTTTTATTTCCCCTGAAGCTCCTTTTATTGTATTTTAATGCTTTAGTCGTGAAATAAAAATAATGTTGGCCTAAGTTCATAAAAATGTTAAAAAACAGCAGTGAGTTTAGCATTACCCAGGACATCCTGTTTGTTACAACCCAATGCATCTTGTGGGCTATCTTGGCATTTTCATTCAGGGTGGAGCAGGCAAGAAGGAGCAGTCCTGCACTAAATAGAACCGTAAATAGTAGTGCTGCCTCCTGAGATTTAGCACCAAATCCCAGATTGTTAATGTGGAACTGGAAACTGTTAGACAATGATTCCTGTTCCATCTGCTAATTAATTTGATCTATAAATCCTCAAAGAAAGATCTAGTGCTCAACAACAGGAGTCTCTTGTTTGTTTGGAAATGCTTTTCTAATACCAAAAGTGAAAATACTAATAATTAGCCAGTTGACTTGGAAGTATTTATATGGAAAATACATAGTGTTATATTGTGAACATATTGCCAAATGTAGCAGCTTTTTATTTATTGGGGTATTTTGATCAACAAACTAAACAAAAGGGGAAAATATTTAGAGACTTTATATATTAGATTGCAATTTGCATCTGCATATTCACTGAAGTGCTTTTCTACAAGGCAAATCACATACATCTCTCTAGGCCAGATTCATCCACTGAAGTCAATGGATTTACACCATGGATGAACATGGCCTGCCTGTGCTTCAACTGCATCATCCTTAAAATGGAGATAGCAGTTCCTATTGCTGGGGTGTGGTGAAGATGAATGCAAATATGTGTATTAAATACATTGAAAATATCACATGGAAGATGCTATATAGTTGAAAAGAACTATATTGTCATATTAACTGCATACTACGTTCCTCTATGTAGAGTGTTTTACCAGGATTTTCACCAGTGAGTTGAGAACAGAGGTGATCACATTACAAGAACTTTTCATCTCCTTTTAGAACCCAGGAACATATGCCTAGATAAATGTTGTTCTAGCTAGTGAGATGACGAGAAATTCTTAGCAGTAGCTTGTGACTATAATTACTGTATGTTTATTGCTTGTGTTTCTTCTTCAGTGGATGTACCTGACTATGGTCTGTTTAGGACCAATTTTATACTGAAAGAGCATGTCAGATTTGAAGACCCTACATAGGAATGCAAGACTCTTCTTCTCCCAAGACTCATGCTAGAACCTTGCTTAAAGATGTTGTGACGCTCTGTACCTCGGGGAAACACCCTACACCCTCATGTTCATCCTTATAATATGATTGTGTGGTATCTAATGCAAAGTTTGTCATGTCAGGTGTCTTCGGAAGGCTCATGATGCACTGAGCATTGTTGTTATAGTAATGTTATAGGTTGTAATTTCATGTATATAGTTATGAGGCTGAAAAGGTATCCTCATGGCTTACAGTAAGCCCAGGCAAAAACTCTCCAAGAGCAGAGGGGCAGTTCATACCTCATCAGGGCATGTATGGGACAAACCCAGCCCAGACTCACAGGAACAAAGGACACTGGCCTAGGCAGCAACAAAGGATCTGTTGGACTCTCGAGTGAGTCATCCCCCTTCCTTTGGTCAGTTTAGGACTATGATGAGGTAATGCTCACCTGACTCTGAAGTGGGGGGGGGGACAAAGCCAGGAGGGAAGAAAGAACATGATAAAAGGGAGAGATATTTGCCATGTTCTTCTTCTCTCTCTTCCACCTCCATCTACAGACATCACCACCAAGCGACTGAAGCGCTGATCAAAGGGGAAAGCCTGGCTGAAGGGCAACCAGCCAGCCTGTGGTGAGAAGCATCTAAGTTTGTAAGGGCATTGAAAGTGTTAAGATCAGCTTAGAATGCATTTTCCTTTTACTTCATTTGACCAAATCCAACTTGTTATGCTTTGACTTAAAATCTATCTTTGGAGTTAATAAATTTGTTTGTTTATTCTACTTGAAACAGTGCATTTGGTTTGAAGTATGTTAGAGACGCCCCTTGAGATAACAAGCCTGGTGCATATCAATTTCTTTGTTAAATTGATGAACTCATATAAGCTTGCAGCGTCCAGTGGGCATAACTAGACACTGCAAGATGGAGGTTCCTAGGGTTGTGTCTGGGGCCGGAGATATTGGCTAGTTTCATTTGGTTGGACAATCCAAGGAGCAGCTTACATGCCAGAGGCTGTGCGTGAACAGCCCAGGAGTGGGGGATTTCACAGCAGAGCAGGGTAAAGCTGGATCCCAGAGTCAAAGATTGGAGTGACCTAGCAGATCACCAGTCCAGATAACACCAGGGGAACGTCACAGATGTAGAGTTATTTTTGCTCATTCTTGCTAGCATATGTGACAGCCCAGGATATGAGCTGTGATATAATTATCTTATACCAGTCACTGAGGAGCTTCTTTGAATCAGAGGGAACTAGGGGTAGGAATATAGGAGTCCTTCAGGGGATAGCGATAGCCCTTGAAATAGCTTAACTCAGGACAAAGTTTAAGCTGGAATCTTGTGTTTTGTTTTTATTTAAATTAACAATACAAATAAACCCCAGGCAGAGGGTAAATTGGACTATTCACTGTGTGTGATCCATGTCTGAGGCAGAGTGGGAACTACCAGTGCTTACACACTCCTCATTATTGTGTTATTGGGGGGTGATGCTGCAGTTACAAAACAATGGTCTATTCAACTCTACAGCTCTTTGGAAGCTGAAGATGGAAATATTACTCCAAGCATCATAAAATCAGATCCTACCAAGTATTTGGTCCGTACCAACTAATTTCTGATTTCAGATACTTTAATGAAGAATGCATACCTCCAGTTGGAACCCCGCTGCTAGCACAGGGCCCTGGGAATCCCTTAGCAGCACACCAACAGGCCTCAAAAAAGAAATGTGTGAATCTGCCCTATAGCAGGTTAGCAATAGGCATAGCTGTATCCAATCAGTAACCTGCCTTTTGTTCAGGAAAGGCAAAAAATGGTCACTCAAATCCAGAGAGAAACTTGGAATAAAACCAGGAACTCTTGCTCTTGAGCTACAGGCCAATGTCAGTGATAGTCAAATTAATACAAGAACGTGAATGATGCCCACTAAGATCCACGTAAAATCCAGTAAGAGAGGTAAGCCCCAGTCCAAGCCTTGCTGGTTCTCTTGAAACCAAACCTATGTGAACCCTCTACTCAGCGGAGGGTGTCCTTTTTAAGAATAAAGACAAAGGATAGGACTGAGATATCTTGGGGCAGGGGAATAAAAAAAAAACCCCACCTGGAATTCTTCATCTATGAGGCAAGCTGACATCATATCTGTCTCATGAAAGGAGGGTCACAGCCAACCTGGTTGTAAAGTGCTGCAGCGATATCTGGGTGAGCAATACTTGGTGAGACGGGAGTATTTTTTATTTAAGTCTAGGTTCTAGAATGATTTTGAATGTAACCTTTTGTTTCCAATACTTTTACTTGCTATTATTTGACTCTCCGTGCTTTGTTAAAAAAACTTCATAAGTACTGTGTGGTTAAGCAGAGCTGTGATCGGAGGTGGAACTGGTAAACTGTGGTGAACTGTTTCTTTGGGAGCGGCAAGTCTGTGAATACTACAAGTGTCCAGTGGACCAGAGGCTGGACACTCCAAAGAGGGCTCAGGGATAGGGGTGTGCCAATCACTGACCTGTAGCGAAACAGCAGGGCCTGTAAGGCCTATAGGGGAATGCTTGTGTGGACTATGGCCACTGGGGTTGGGGTTCTTATATTATGGGAACAAGTAAATAACTTTTCCTTATTCACTTTCTCCACAACACTCATGATTTTATATACCTCTATCATATCCCCCCTTAGGCTACGTCTTCACTACCCGCCGATCCGGCGGGTAGCAATCGGTTTATCGGGGATCGACTTACCGCGTCTCGTGAGGACGCAGTAAAATCGATCCCTGATCGCTCTGCCGTCGACTCCGGAAATCCACCTCGACAAGAGGCGGCAGCGGAGTCGGCGGCAGCGCGGCAGCGGTCGGCTTTCCCCCATCCTCACCACCAGGTAAGCCGACCTAAAATACGCAACTTCAGCTACGGTATTCACGTAGCTGAAGTTGCGTATCTTAGGTCGGAACCCCGCTGTAGTGTAGACCTAGCCTTAGTCTCCTCTTTTCCAAGCTGAAAAGTCCTAGCCTCTTTAATCTCGCCTCATATGGGACCCTTTCCAAACCCCTAATCATTTTAGTTGCCCGTCTCTGAACCTTTTCTAATGCCAGTATATCTTTTTTGAGATGAGGAGACCACATCTGTACGCAGTATTCAAGATGTGGGCATACCATGGATTTATATAAGGGCAATAAGATATTCTCCGTCTTATTCTCTATCCCTTTTTTAATGATTCCTAACATCCTGTTTGCTTTTTTGACTGCCGCTACACTGTGCGTGGACATCTTCAGAGAACTATCCACGATGACTCCAAGGTCTCTTTCCTGATTAGTTGTAGCTAAATTAGCCCCCATCATATTGTATGTATAGTTGGGGTTATTTTTTCCAATGTGCATTACTTTACATTTATCCACATTAAATTTCATTTGCCATTTTGTTGCCCAATCACTTAGTTTTGTGAAATCTTTTTGAAGTTCTTCACAGTCTACTTTGGTCTTAACTATCTTGAGCAGTTTAGTATCATCTGCAAACTTTGCCACCTCACTGTTTACCACTTTCTCCAGATCATTTATGAATAAGTTGAATAGGATTGGTCCTAGGACTGACACTTGGGGAACACAACTAGTTACCCCTCTCCATTCTGAAAATTTACCATTTATTCCTACCCTTTGTTCCCTGTCTTTTAACCAGTTCTCAATCCATGAAAGGATCTTCCCTCTTATCCCATGACAACTTAATTTACGTAAGAGCCTTTGGTGAGGGACCTTGTCAAAGGCTTTCTGGAAATCAAAGTACACTATGTCCACTGGATCCCCCTTGTCCACATGTTTGTTGACCCCTTCAAAGAACTCTAAGGGCTGGTCCACACTAAGCCCCCAGTTCGAACTAAGATACGCAACTTCAGCTACGTGAATAATAAAGGTACTTACCGCAGGTCCACACGCGGCAGGCAGGCTCCCCCGTCGACTTCGCCTACTCCTCTCGCGGAGCAGGATTACCGGCGTCGACGGCGAGCACTTCTGGGATCGATTTATCGCGTCTAGACAAGATGCGATAAATCGATCCCAGAAGATCGATTGCTTGCCGCCGAACCAGCGGGTAAGTATAGATGTACCCTAATAGATTAGTAAGACATGATTTCCCTTTACAGAAATCATGTTGACTTTTGCTCAACAATTTATGTTCTTCTATGTGTCTGGCAATTTTATTCTTTACTATTGTTTCAACTAATTTGCCTGGTACTGACGTGAGACTTACTGGTCTGGAATTGCCGGGATCACCTCTAGAGCCCTTTTTAAATATTGGCATTACATTAGCTATCTTCCAGTCATTGGGTACAGAAGCTGATTTAAAAGACAGGTTACAAACCATAGTTAATAGTTCCGCAATTTCACATTTGAGTTCTTTCAGAACTCTTGGGTGAATGCCATCTGGTCCCTATGACTTGTTACTGTTACGTTTATCAATTAATTCCAAACCGTCCTCTAGTTCAATCTGTGACAATTCCTCAGATTTGTCACCTACAAAGGATGGCTCAGGTTTGGGAATCTCCCTAACATCCTCAGCCGTGAAGACAGAAGCAAAGAATTCATTTAGTTTCTCCGCAATGACTTTATCATCTTTAAGTGCTTCTTTTGTATCTCGATCATCCAGGGGCCCCACTGGTTGTGTAGCAGGCTTCCTGCTTCTGATGTACTTAAACATTTTGTTATTACCTTTTGAGTTTTTGGCTAGCTGTTCTTCAAACTCCTTTTTGGCTTTTCTTGTTACATTTTTACACTTAATTTGGCAGTGTTTATGTTCCTTTCTATTTACCTCACTAGAATTTGACTTCCACTTTTTAAAAGGTGCCTTTTTATCTCTTACTGCTTCTTTTACATGGTTGTTAAGCCACGGTGGCTTTTTTTTTAGTTCTTTTACTGTGTTTTTTTAATTTGGGGTATACATTTAAGTTGGGCCTCTATTATGGTGTCTTTGAAAAGTGCCAATGCAGCTTGCAGGGATTTCACTCTAGTCACTGTACCTTTTAAATTCTGTTTAACTAACCTCCTCATTTTTGCATAGTTCCCCTTTCTGAAATTAAATGCCACAGTGTTGAGCTGTTGAGGTGTTCTTCCCACCACAGGGATGTTAAATGTTATTATATTATGGTCACTATTTCCAAGCGGTCCTGTTATAGTTACCCCTCCCACTCAGGACTAAATCGAGAATTGCCTCTCCCCTTGTGGGTTCCTGTATCAGCTGCTCCAAGAAGCAGTCATTTAAAGTATTGAGAAATTTTGTCTCTGCATTTCATCCTGAGGTGACATGTACCCAGTCAATATGGGGATAATTGAACTCCCCCACTATTATTGAGTTCTTTATTTTGATAGCCTCTCTAATCTCCCTTAGCATTTCATCGTCACTATCACTGTCCTGGTCAGGTGGTCGAAAATAGATCCCTACTGTTATATTCTTATTAGAGCATGAAATTACTATCCAAAGAGATTCTATGGAACATGTGGATTCATTTAAGATTTTTTACTTCATTTGATTCTACATTTTCTTTCACATATAGTGCCACTCCCCTCCACCCCCACATGACCTGTTCTGTCCTTCTGATATATTTTGTACCCTGGAATGATTGTGTCCCACTGATTGTCCTCACTCCACCAGGTTTCTGTGATTCCTATTATATCAATATACTCCTTTAATATGAGGCACTCTAGTTCACCCGTCTTATTATTTAGACTTCTAGCATTTGTGTACAAGCACTTTAAAAACATGTCCTTTTCTGATGTGTCAGATTCTTTTTTATATGACTGTTTCTTGTCTAATCTGGCCCATACTTTATCCTCTTCCATCCTCTCCTTCTGACTAAAACCTAGAGAATCTCTGTCAATAGACTCTCTTCTAAGAGAAGTCTCTGTCCGATCCACGTGCTCCTCTGCAGCAATCGGCTTTCCCCCATCTCTTAGTTTAAAAACTGCTCTGCAACCTTTTTAATGTTAAGTGCCAGCAGTCTGGATCCACTTTGGTTTAGGTGGAGCCCATCTCTCCTGTATAGGCTCCCCCCATCCCAAAAGTTTCCCCAGTTCCTAATAAATCTCCTCTCTACACCATCGTCTCATCCTCATCCACGCATTGAGACTCTGAAGCTCTGCCTGCCTACCTGGCCCTGCGCGTGGAACTGGAAGCATTTCTGAGAATGCCACCATACAGGTCCTGGATTTCAGTCTCTTTCCTAGCAGCCTAAATTTGGCCTCCAGGACAACTCTCCTACCCTTCCCTATGTCATTGGTACCTATATGTACCACGACCACCGGCTCCTCCCCAGCTCTACACATAAGTCTATCCAGATGCCTTGAGAGATCCACAACCTTTGTGCCAGGCAGGGAAGTCACCATACGGTTCTCCCAGTCATCACAAACCCAGCTATCTATGTTTCTAATGATCGAATCTCCAGTTACTAACACCTGCCTTTTTCTAATGACTGGAGTTCCCTCCCCCGGAGAGGTAACCTCAATGGGAGAGGATACCCCAACACCATCTGGAAGGAGGGTCCCAACTACGGGAAGGTTTCCCTCTGCTCCTGTTGACTGCTCTGTTTCCCTGGGCCTTTCATCCTCCTTAATAGCGCAGGGGCTGTCTGACCAGAGGTGGGACAAATCTTCAGTGTCCCAGAAAGCCTCATCAACATACCTCTCTACCTCCCTTAGCTCCTCCAGTTCCGCCACCCTGGCCTCCAAAGCCCGTACGCAGTCTCTGAGGGCCAGGAGCTCCTTGCATCGAATGCACACATACGCCACCCGCCCACAGGGCAGGTAATCATACATGCTACACTGAGCGCAATAAACAGGATAGCCCCCATTCTGCTGCTGGGCTTCTGCCTGCATTCTCGCCTTCAGCTACCTAGGTTAATGATAGGGTTTTTGTTTAAATCAGGAAGTTTTGATTATAGTTTAGCTTAAAGGTTTTAAAGAATCGCAAGTGTACCTCGCCCCCTTCCCACTCCCCTTCCAAACTCCCTCTCGAAACTCCCTGTTAGCGGCCCCTGTTTGCAAAGGGCTTGGATGTAGGATGGACACTAACAGTCCTTTACAAGAGATACAGTAGATCATCAAGACATGTGAAGTGGGTGGTACTGGTCTCCTATCTGCAAGGGACAAGGTTTTAATGCAGAGCTGTCATACATTCTTAGCCTTATTTTATTTTTAATCAATCATCACTGTGTCTACCCTTTGTGTTCTATCTGAACAGTGAGTCAATGGGATGTAGAATCCAAGGGGGAAATCTTCTAAATTAATAGCAAGGAAACTGGGTAACTCAATCCTCTTTTCTACAAGGAGGATTTCTTTGGTCAGTAGATGTCAATTGGAGCCTGCTATATATTTACTCTGTGGAAATACTGGACAAAGGTGCAAGTCAGTTGTTCAAATGCCATTATTTTCCAAATTTAGCTACAATCTCCTTCTTATTGTTAAAGAATTGCAAACTGTCTGTTTTGGCAGTTTTTTTACCCTTTATGCAGGTTTTCAGGAGCTGTTAGGCACATGTTCTCATACTCCCTTAAATGAAGGAGATATGCATTTAGTGGGATTGTATCAGTACCTTTTGCAAGAATATTTTGAGGATAGTGCGTGAATCTCCTTTTCCTAAAATGTATTAGTAACTGATACCCATATTTCAATGATTAAAGGAGGCATCTTTGATCTTCCATACATTCCAGCTTTAACATAACATGTCTAGAACTTGTTTGCACTTGTATCATTTCTAGTTGTCATGCTTAACCTTTTTTTTAACCATATAAAGACAGGACTATGCTATCTATCCAAGGTCATCATAGATTTGCTTCAGCTATTGGCATCCACGATATGTTATATAGAGAAATGACTGTACATGGTGCAAGACAACATGCAAACTGTACCAAGCAAATACCAAAAAGTTCCTGCTATGAAGATCCTAAAATTGGAATGCATGAATGCGTAAAATACGATCCACCAGAGACCAGTATTTGAACTGGAGTGCTTCACAGAATGGGGAAGTAGCTCACTTTTGCTTTGAAGAACCCCTTCCAAGTAGCACTCTTTGCCCCCCTGTTTGAAATCACACCAGCACAAGACTGGGACAATGCAGTGGTGAATCAGACCTTGGGATTCCTCCAAGGTAGTAGAGATTCATCAGTGAGAATGAGTTCACTGTTTATACTGTGAAGCTGAATTTTAAAATATAAAGGGTTTGTCATGCCATCGTAGTACCATTTGTTTTGTTTACTATCATACCCCATGTGAAATAATCTTTTGTCATTGAGCAGTTTTTATTAGGGCCATCAATTAATTGCAGTTAATGCACACACTTAATGCAAAACAAATTAACTAGATTAAAAAAAAATAGTCGCAATTAATCACAGTTTTAATCGCACTGTTAAGCAATAATAGAATACCAATTTAAAATTTATTATAAATATTTCTGGATGTTTTTCTACATTTTCAAATATATTGATTTAAGTTACTACACAGAATACAAAGTGTACAGTGCTCACTTTATATTAGTTTTGATTACAAGTATTTGCACTGTAACAAGAAACAAAAGAAATCGTATTTTTCAATACACCTCATACAAGTCCACTCAGTCCTACTTCTTGTTCAGCCAATTGCTACGACAAACAAGTTTATTTACATTTATGGGAGATAATGCTGCCTGCTTCTTATTTACAGTGTCACCTGAAAGTGAGAACAGACGTTCGCATGGCACTGTTGTAACTGGCATTGCAAGGTATTCATATTTCAGCTATGCTAAACATTCATATACCCCTTCATGTGTTCACTTGTAGGCACTAAAGTTTTACATGGTTTTGTTTTTGAGTGCAGTTATGTAATCTAAAATAATATAAAGTGAACACAGTACACTTTGTATTCTGTGTTGTAATTGAAATCAGTATATTTGAAAATGTAGAAAAACATCCAAAATATTTATAATGAATTTAAATTGGTATTCTATTATTGCTTAATAGGGAGATTAATCACAACTATTTTTTTAATCTCACGATTAGTTGCGATTTTTAATAATGGTTTGACAGCCCTAGTTTTTATGCTAAACCAATTCATGAACAGAGTTAAAAGGCAAGGACTGTGTCAGTGGGTATGCCTGTATTTGTAACACATTTTACCTCCTGATGGTTTATAGCATTGTCATACATAATGGAGAATATTATAAATTCTTCTACAAAATAGGCTTCCTGGGCCAGTACAAAGCTGTTTAAAAACCCCAAAAGGCATGTCACATAAGCAAGGGCGCCATCTCCTAACACAGCATAGTGCATTTTATTGCATGAAAAATCTCTTTTAAAGTCACACCCAGAAACAACACTGGAAGCCTAATCCCATTGAAAGACTTCCATCAGCTGTCACAGTCTTTCAGTTCACAGACAGCACCACATCTATGTACAGAAAAGTAATGACAAACAGAGAAGAAACTCTGAGAGAACAGCAGAGCTCTTTAAATCTTAGCAAAGGGATCTTTCCTCCAAAAGAAAAAGAAATGGAGGGAACACAATATTTTTTTTTCTTTCATTTAAACAGAATCCAGATCTAGATATTACATTCTATAAACCTGGTTGAATAGTATTCACATTGCTAAATGCACACATTTGCAATTTTAATACACTTAAAAATAATAAATAGACAAACGAAAATTGGCTAGCATACCAAACAGCAATTGCTTCCAGAGATTCTTCCTTCTAGTACAGGTGCAATAAACTGCACAGCTGTGAACACGAGAAAAAAATGTTTTTTTTTCCAGGTACTCTGGAAGGGTTGAGAGCCACTGCTTCAGACTACTGTATCCGTTTCAAGAGTCTGATGTGTCTTGCGTACTCCCAAGTTTCACCTCACTTAAAAATACAAAAAAGTGTCACAGCATACTATAACTGAAAAATTGCCTACTTTCTCATTTTTCTCATATAATTATGATATGAATCAATTGAGATAGAAATATTGTACTCACATTTCAGTGTATAAGTATATAGAACATGGAGTGGGGTGGCTGCCTCACTGCCGCAGAACAGAGGTTGAAAGCAGCCTTGGAGAGGGCTGCGGCTGGGAAAAAGGGAAAGCAGCTGAGGGAGTAGCTGACCACAGATGTGTCCAGCCCAATTAGGCCACAGCTGGCCCTATAAAGAGGCTGTGAGCCAGGAACTGAGCAGTCTCACTCTAGCCCTGGGGTGGGAAGAGCTAGCTGCCTGGGAGCAAGGTACCTGAGGAGGAGCAGTGCTGGGGAGCTCCAGCCTGGTAAACCCCCAGGCTGCAGGCCTTGATGAAGGCCTATGAAGAGGTACTGGGGCTGCAAAGATACAGCCTGGGAATAGGCAGAGGCAGCTGGTCCTAACCCCTTGCCAATGATGAGTGGCCTTTACAGACTGCAGTCTGCCTCAGGGAAAGGGGGCTAAATGACAACTGGCAGTAGCCACTGAGGCAAGGTGGGTGAGAGGGTTGGGGGTTCCCTTGGGAGGGGAGACCCAGAGCAGGGGTACTGCAGAGGGCAGAACCCCAAGGTAAGGGGGTCTGGGAGGGACACAGGGCTGGTGGCAGGTGAGACACCGGCCTGCAGAGGGTGATCCGTATGCTGGAAAAGAGCTAATTCCCAGCCGACCAGCAGGAGGTGCTGTGCCGGTGAGTCTTCTCTTCGCTACAGAGCAGTATAAACAAGTCATTGTAGGAAAGTTTAGCTTGTACTGACTTTACTAGTGCTTTTTGTGTAGCCTCTTCTAAAACTAGGCAAATATCTACGTGAGTTAATGTACACTCGTACCCCGAGGGATGCACGAACCCCTGGTGAAGAACCAGTGCTCTGGAGTAATGCATCTGGACATGTTTACATTGCCTATTCTAGAGTAATGAACAGGAAGCCTTTACAATGGACTGTACAGACAAACTTAGCCTAGAACCCTACAATAAAAGCTTCCCCCCCCCATTGTCCTATCGGGGAGTAGATGAAACCAAGGGACAATACAGTGCTGCTGACTACTAGTTAGGCAAAATAAGAATGCTAGGTAAAGATTTTTGCATGATTACATGACTAGATCTTCAACATCCATAAGGAAAGCTTAGTTAAAGGTTTCATTCTGCCTCAGAGACCACTGGCTGTCCTCTTCAGATACTGCAGTTTTTGCCCAGCTGTAAGTTATTCACAAACATTGGATTTGGATTAAAAAAAACCCCTCTTAATTGTCATTTGTGACCCCTTTAATTCCTTACCCATAACCATGCCTATGAGAAAATTTTTGTTGGCACACTTGTTTTTCAAAGGTCTGTCTAGCTTCCCTCCAATCACACAAGACCAGGTTAGACTGAGTCCACATGATTTTATTCAGGTTCTTATCCCACCCTCCTCACCATAGCCTCTAAGGTGCTAGCTGCTAAGTGGTGTTTCAGATCATGTTATTTAAATTGAGTTAGAGCGCTCATTTTGTAAAAGCACCTTTTTCCTGGTCTAGACAGACGAGAGGTCCCATCTACATGGTCAGAAAAGATCTTTTTTAATTGAGTTACACAAACTGGACTGAACCCCTCTTCCTGCCCCCTTACACACAGTTTAATATCTTTTTGATTATTTGAGCTGGTTGTGCTGTAGACAGACAGATCTATTTTTGCAAGTGCTTCTGTGAATATGTATTTAGAAGAGTATTCATTGCAGAAATGTTCATGGGAATGTCTTGAAAGTCCTTCCTCATTTGAGGCTCAGGGAGGAGAAGTAATACCATGTGACTTGGGTGAGCAATGAAATGGTTTGGGCAGTGGACAGAAAGGGTTGGAACTTTGGCTTTGTCCCCCCGTCTACCAGATAACACAGATGAGCCAGTGCAAATGGGAAAGTGAGCTGCACCGTGTAATGTTCTGCATTAACTTATTTCCCCTTTCAGAGTTCTCTTGAGAGGATGCAGCTATGTGCCTCCTCTTACACAGGGCTAGGAGTTAGCTTACAATCTAGCCCAAGCTAATTACTCGTGGGAATTGATACTTACCAAAAAATGTTTGCTGATTTCCTAATATTGCAGAGAAAGAACAAGCTCTATTTGTCATTGTTAAATATGTTATGTTCACAGTCCATCTCTCATTAAAGCATTCTGGGCACATTTATTCTGTGTGTAACATAACGGAACAAAATTGAGTTACGCCAGCAATGAATTTGGCCCATTGTGTTTGCTGCTGCTCCTAAATATGTTTCTATTAAAAAACCATAAAGTGTGTGATTCAGTCTAATAGTATTTGTGCCTGCCAGCTTGTTCTATTGAATTTTGTGTTTTATAATCTTATTTTATAGGATTGCAATTGAAAAATAAGGAAATCTTTCTGTGATCATTTTAATTTATGTCCTCTGGTGTTCATTAGTGATTAAATTTACTACTTAACACAGGTTGAACAGAACAATGAGAAGGTTTGTTTTAAATGATAACCTCATTTCCAAACAATAAGGCCAACTTTGGGTATGTCTACACCCAGCCACTAGTTAGGCGGCTGGGAATCGAAGTTCTGGGTTCGACTTATCGCGTCTTGTCTGGACGCAATAAGTCGAACCAGGAAGTGCTCGCCGTCGACTGCGGTACTCCAGCTAGACGAGAGGAGTACCGCGGAGTCGACAGGGGAGCCTGCCTGCCGCGTGTGGACCGAGGTAAGTTCGAACTAAGGTACTTCGAACTTCAGCTATGTTATTCACGTAGCTGAAGTTGCGTACCTTAGTTCGATTTGGGGGTTTAGTGTAGACGAAGCCTTTGATGACTACTTTGGACTCCATAAGATGGAAAATGCTAGGAAAAAACCCTAAGATGATGACATCATAGGACATATATATATATACACCAGTCCCTCCCACCCCCTAAAATTTCACACCATTGCTAGGAATGGTGCAGCTCCAGGTGTAGAATAGCAGAGAGAGTTCTAGTGTAGATGAGGTTCAAGTATCTGATGTTTATAGCACTGTATTGTCTAGACATACTCAGAGCAGGGTTAGATAACCAGTGGCTGTGGGAACACTATTTGCATTAACGCTTCCATTGGTGGAACTGCAAGGGCAGTGTAAGCAAGGGTAGGAAATTTTAAAGAAAAAAGGCTAGTGTAGACAAGCCCCTAGGGAACATTATGCAAACTAGATGTGCTGATTAACCTCTCTCACAGCGGAAAGCATTTACTACCTGGTCACTTATGGCAGAATCACACCATTTCCCACTTGGATAATTTGCAAACACAATTATGCTCACAGGAGGGGAAAAAAAAAAACCTGATATCCCTACCTTACTTCTCATAAAAGATTAAATAGTGGAGAGTTATGGTCAGGTCTGATAACTAAAACTTCATTACTTTCAGAAAATGTACAACAATAAATTTACTCAACTACTATGAAATACTGTCTTTAATAATTAAAAATCCTTAAATAATTAAAAACTAAAATTACATTTGTCAAAATAAAAGAACAAAATACATTCTGTGAACAGTATCCTGACTAGTCACTCAGTTGCTGGGGTGAAGAGCACACTGGATAGGTCTATACATAAAAATCAATATTATCTTCTACTTTTAAAATTAAGCTGACATTCGAAAAATGCAGAATTTGGTGATTTGGGGTGGGTCTCCCTGTCATTCATGTGAATTAGTTATTTCACATGTATTATAGTTGAAACTAGAAGCCCTAGCTGCCTAGGACCCATTGTACTAGGCACTGTACTGAGTGACAGATCATCCTTGCTTCAGTTAGTGTACAAACTAAATAGAGAAAACAAACAAAGACTGGGAGAGGAAATAGGGGCACCGAGTGGTGAAGTGACTTGCCCAAGGAACCACAGCAGAGGACTAGCAGAACTGGGAATCGAGCACAGCTCGGCTGTCTCCCTATCTAGAACCTTATCCACTAGGTAACACTGCCTCCCACAGGGCTTGCTTTTAGTATGGGCTTCAGAGAGTCACAATCTGCCTCCCCTTTTCTGCAAAAGTGGGACGTACCTTGCACCATCTCCATTTCTGGTGCAGTTTTTATGGATTGGTGCAGTTTCACTGGCCAGTTCATTGCAGAGGCAGAGCCAAGGCTCTTTCCATTTTCCACTCTTTTTCAGCCACCCTTTCATGGTAGGGCACAGTAGTCATCTGCAGGCTAGTCTCTCCCTACACAGCCACCCAGTCTGGAAAGCTTATGCAGAGAATTAAGAGGGCCCTGTGACTGTCCCCAGTGTGAAGTGTGTACAGCCTGGCCTATTGTTATAGCATCTCACCCACCATAATCAGCATTCAGAGTTCCTCAGATTTTGGAATGCTTTTATTTCCAATAAGAACATCATCCCTCACAACTCTGAGAAGAGGGGGCAATTCTGAGAAGCTGGTGAGGAGATGGGACCCACGTCTCTTTCTTGAAAAGCTCTATTGGAAGCTTTCAAATTTTGAAAGAAAAAAGGGGACACATTTTCCCCTCAACATTTTCACAAAAGCGTCTTTTTTGCACTTTTTACCTACTGGACTTCTGGGGGCAAATCCTCAGCTAAAGTCAATAGACCAATGCCAATTTACAGCAGCAATGGATCTCTCCCCTAAACTTCAATCAGCCACTTCAGCAAGGAAGATTGAGAAATAATTTATATTCAAGTTCACCTACAAACCACTGAACCAGAGTTTGAAGAAGATCTAAATGAGCTTATCAACTATCTGAGGTCTTTTCTGACCTTTCCCTTCACCGTAATCCATCCTTCCCTCTCCCCACACAGCCCAGCTTTTCTGACAACACCCTAGCTCTTCCTCAGACTATTCCCGTGGGCTGGAATTTTCAAAAGAGGCCCAAATATAAGATTAGGCCTCCAAGTCTTCTTTGAAAAATCACTGCCTGAAGTTTTGATCCCACTTTATTTCCTCTTTTTTTCCCCTCAAAGAAAAATTTGTTCTCTGGCAGATCTCTCAGATTCCCATTTTCTCTCTTCTCTATGATGCTTTTCATCCCACCTTTCACCGAATCCCTTATTACACTCATTCCCCAGCCTGATCCAAGGAGCATAGAGAGTCACCAGCGGGTCTAGCCTCTCTTCTGGTCTACTGGCTTAGCTGCTATTTTCAAATGTCATTTTTCTCCAGCAGTTATTTGGCTGAGAAAAGGTACACACTGTGAGCTTCCTACCCCTGAGAAACCAAAGTGCATATGACATTTCAAAAGAGCATGTAGACCTGCTGAGACCATCAATAGATTTTTGTAAGATAACAGCTAAAGCATGAATGCCTTGTTTAGGGCCGAACTGATCATGACCTGGGTTTTTTAGGGGATTTTCTTAAGCAAACTGATCTGAAGCTTCAAAGAATTTCAGAATTTGTTTAGTACACGATCAGAGCTGTAAGACAGTTCTCACTGTTTCTAAACTGGTTTGCTCAACCCTTTGTTCTTATATCTTTGGTTGAGGATAAGGAGGGTTTTAAACTCATGGAAATAGAAGCAATGTTTCAAAGAGTAAAGGAGGAAGATTCCTGAAATTCATTTCCATAGAGAATACTGTGAAATTTAGCCTTGACAAAAATAGTAAGGATATCACTTTGAAGCATGGAAACAAGGAGAAACTATTTCACCAAAAACACTTTGCTTCTGCCTAGAGATCTTCAGAAACATTGGGAAGAAAAGGACATTGAGATCAATGAAGATTAGCTGCACCACTTCAGATCTCTTGATGACATATAACAGTCATCTCTGCTGAAACCTTTAAGAATGTTGAAGTACAGTAGAATAATCAGAAGTGAGAATAAAAAGTAAAGAATCAGAGGAAAAGAAAAGGAAGAGCATGGAACGCAGACTCACGAGGAACGTATCTTACCTCATTTTTGACATATCATGGGACAGATTTTTCAGCTGGTTTAGATCAGCTTAGCCCAACTGAGTTCAAGTGAGTTGCACTGATTCACACCAGCTGAGAATATAGGCCATGGGTCTAATTTTCCTCTTACTTTCACTGGTCTTAAACTGGTGAAATGCCATTGGCTCCAGGGCAGTAACTCCTGATTTCCACTGGTGGAAGTGAGGATAATCAAATACTAGGAGAACTGCTTATTTTAATGAGATTTAACACACATTTTCTATATCAAACATATTTTAACTGAGTTTTCAAAATCAGTGTAGTTTTATAACAAAAATTTGTATATAAAATAAGTTATTTTTCCACCTGGGCAGCTGTTTAATTTGGGGGGGAAATATATAGCGGCAGAGATGGGTTGCATGAGAGAAGATATGAATTTGAAAATGACAGCTGCTACTGGATTACAAGACTTTTTTTATTTATTTTAAAAAACTGGAGTAGTTCAAGATAAGTTATGACATATCCTTGCCATCTTAGTCTGTGCAGATCAGCCCAGTGAGACAGATTTCACAAAAATAAAATAAAATCATTATAATAGTATCTGGCCAGAATTAAAACATTTTCTTTTCTAAAGTACTTTTTTTCTTACTCTTTTCAAAGAAAAGCATTTTATATTCTCCCTGATTTCTAACTTTTATTTCTAATGAGGGTTAAACTGATTTTTTGGATTCGTCAGTGAAAATATAACTTCTTTTTTGGAACTGTGCCTTTATCTCCCTAGTCTGTATGCCTTTGAAAACAGTCTACACTAGTTATTTACTTCTCTCTCTTCTTCCAGTGGATATAAATATTAAATGTATCAGAGGCTTAATTTCAAACTGTGGATGAGGTTTCCCTCACTGTGACTTGCAAACCTCTCAAGGTTCAGGTTGCATAAGCCCTGTAATAGTCAGATCTCTACCCAAAGAGTTTCAAAAATTATCTAAAACTGTTTGCTTTATGTATATTTTAGGATAGGTGGTGAACAACTTAAACCTACTATCAAGGGAGGAAAGGTGGTCTTGTGGGTAAAGTGGCATATTGGCACACTGAAGACTTAGGCTCAATTCCCACTATAGTACAAACCTTCTGTGTGGTTAAGGCACTCAGGTCCAGATCTTCAAAGGTATTTAGGCACCTAACTCACCTTGAAATCAAGGGGAATCAGGCATCTAAATGGTTCTGGGGCTGTGCCTCCATTCCTACAATGTAAAAATGGAGATAATGTTTCCTTTGTCTCTCTCATCTATGTAAGCTATAATACCTTCAGGCTGGGACCAACTCTTAACATGGTTCTGTCTACACTGGAACTGGAGGTGTAATGTTCAGCCTGGTAGACATACCAATGCTAACACTGATCAAACAAGCATGTTAAAAATAGAAGTGTCGCTGTGGGGATGTGAGCGGTAGGCCAGAGTATGTACCTAGAGTTTCAGAGGGAATCATACTTGGGTGGCTAGCCTGTCCTACTACTTATGGTGCATTGGCAAGACTTCTATTTTTAGAGCCTATCTTGATTAGCACATCTACCCAAGATGGAAATTATACCTCTAGCTCCAGTGTGTATCTGTCTTTGTGCAGTGATTCATGCGATAAAGCCCTGTTGTCAGTTACGGTAATACAGATAAGAATTCATTTTATACTAAGCATTTAATGTGGAAACGAAAAAAAGGAAAGGTGCCAAGCTGGATAATATAGATAATTTACAATTTTCAGGGTGTACTAGAAATATTAAATACATCTTCATAATACCCCAGTGACTTCAAATTTATTATTCCCATTATATAGAAGGGAACACTGATGTGCAGAGAATTTAGGCGACTTGTTCAAGACCACATAATGAGTCAGTGGTAGAGGTGATATTAAAACTCAGGAAGCCCTGGTTCTTCCCTATACACATGCTAGATAATACTATCTCATAACTTAATGCCCTACTCCACCCTTCCATGGAAGAAAATAAATACAAAACTTTCTCCTCTATTAATGACAGACTTTTTATGGGAATAAATGAGTATGTTAAACTTTGAAATGGTTAGTTCCTCTGTATTGTCAAGCTTCAGTCACAGTTTCAATTAGTTCTTTTGTCACTGACAAAACTATAGAGTATAGTTTAATGAATAATTCACAATAAGTAATTTATTTGTTGAATTTGTGTCTCCTTTTCTGCTTCTATAACTTTTGATAATAGACAGGAAAATTCTCAGATTAAGGTTCCAATCCTGGAAACACTTATTCATGTGCTTAACGTTCAGCACATAAGTAATCCCATTGATTTCAACATGACTACTCAGACCGCTCCTAGTCAAGCAAATGTGTGTTTGCAGCACTGGAGCCTAATTTTAGATTTGGACTATAAAATTCACTTTCCAAGAAATATTTGAGCTTAAAATTCCACTTTTTGAGCATATTAGAGCTAGTAATGTGGGAATGTGCAAATGTTCCCAGATAATGAACGTGAAAGAGATACACATGCAATTTAATAAAAAATCACTTTTGAATTTACATGAATGAATATTTATTTCCTCAGCTCTACTTTACGTCTTCTCAGAACTGATGCTGAAAGGTGGGCACATAAGATACTGGCTACAAAAGCAAGGGATGGAAAAAACCTTTCCTTTGAAATCCAGCACAAAAAGAGAAATTCAGTTTTTATGATATCGGTTTCTACTTGGTCCACTAACTAGTTCTGGCTTTCCTCTTAGTTACGCCCGTGTAAAGCAATAGTAAAGCTATATATCAATGAAGTAATAAAGTTACAGTTACATAAAACAGAAGTAAGTTAGGCCCATTACTATCACTATGATAATTGAAGATAAAGATGCACTTTCCCTTGTAATGTTTCAGCTATCTGATCCCACAGATTATCACCATTTATATCCCCCCCCGCCACTCACCCCTGTGCAGATCTATTAAAGTTAGTGGGGTTGCCCTCCATGTAAATCAGGGCAGAATATAGCCCACGATGTCTATTAATTTGTATTCACTTGTGACAAAGATGTAGTAGGTATGTGAAGCACTGTTTTTCTGCTGGAGAGTATGAATAGGGTTCATTGGAGGCAGTGATGTTCCCACTTCAGTTAAAAATGCTGATCGTATACATCTGTGCCAGTAGTGAGAGCAAGATGCTTGTTCCAGTGGTCTAAAGCATAGCAAGTAAAAGTCTATTTTTCCATAGTTGATGGGGAGGGATAATTCTTTTGGATCCATGGATAAATGGACTAGTAAGCTCATGAGGCATAGTAAATCTGGGCCTGAATGAGGGCTTGGTTTGCCTGCATTATTTTTAATAGGTGCAAGAGTGATTTAACTTGTCATAACGTTTCTCACCAGAATGTTTGTGCCTACATCCCTCTGGCCTGGCCCATTCAACTCCACTTTCAATTCTTATGATACGTATTCACTGCCAAACTAACATGCATTAGAAATCTCGCTGTAAAATAGTGGAGAGAAGGCACCTTTAGTATTTACCATAAGGTAGGTCTGATCTACACTACGAGGTTAGGTCAAATTTAATCGCGTTAGGTAGATTTTTTAAGCAATGCGGCTACACAGCCAACCCCGTTCCGCCTACCTAAAGGGATCTTAAAATCAACTGCGGTACTCCTCCCCGACGAGGGGAGTAGCACTAAAAATCAACCTTCCTGGGTTGAGTTTGGGGTAGTGCAGATGCAGCGTTGTGCAATTCGATGATATTGGCCGCTGGGAGCTATCCCAGAGTGATCCAATGTGACCGCTCTGGACAGCACTTTCAGATTCGATGCACTAGCCAGGTACACAGGAAAAGCCCTGTGAACTTTTAAATTTCATTTCCTGTTTGGTCAGCGTGGCAAGCTCAACAGAACAGGTGACCATGCAGTCCCAGAATCGCAAACAAGCTCAACCATGGAGCGAACGGCAGACACTGGATCTGATTGCTGTATGGGGAGAAGAATCTGTGCAGGCAGAACTCCGAACCAACAGAAGGAATGCTGATATATATGCCAAAAATCGCATAGCGCATGTGGAGAGAGGCTACACCAGGGACACACAGCAGTGCCGTGTGAAAGTTAAGGAGCTCAGGCAAGCCTACCAAAGACCAAGGAGGCAAACGGTCTCTCCGGGTCAGAGCCCCATACATGCCGCTTCTATGATCATCTGCATGCCATTCTAGGGGGAGACCCTACCAGTACCCCACCACTGTCTGTGGACACCTGCAAGGGGGGAGTCTCACACAACAGGGAGGAGGATTTCGTGGATGAGGAAGAGGAGGAGAATGTGCAGCAGCCAAGTGGAGAATCTGTTCTCCCGGCAGCCAGGACCTTTTCATCACCCTGGAGCCAATAACCTCCCAAGGCGAATTGTTCCTGGACCCTGAAGGTGGAGAAGGCACCTCTGGTGAGTGCACATTTGTAACGACACTACAGGGGTTAAAAGCAATTGTGTTTAATGTTTGATTTGCCCTGAAGAATTGGGATGCATTCGCGGCCAGTACAGCTACTGGAAAAGTCTGTTAACATGTCTGGGGATGGAGTGGGAATCTTCCAGGGACATCTGCATGAAGATTTCCTGGAGGTACTCTGAAAGCCTTTGCAGAAGGTTTCTGGGAAGGGCTGCCTTATTTCGTCCTCCACGGTAGGACACTTTACCACACCAAACCAGTAGCAAGTGGTCTGGAATCATTGCAGCACAAAGCATGGCAGTGAATGGTCCTGGGTTTTGGTCACATTCATGCAACATTCAGTCTTATCTTTCTGTGCAGGGCCGGCTCTGGCTTTTTGGCCGCCCCAAGCAAAACAAAAAAAACAAAAACAACAACAACAACAAAAACTGCGGCGCGGCCGGAGCGTGTGTGCAGGGGGACCGGCTGGGGGGGGGAGGGAAGAGGGGAAGGGAGCAGGCGGGAGAGAGAGAGAAGGGGCGGCCAGGGCTACAGCAGGGGCGCTGCCACGTGGCCCCTCCCGCTGCGCCGCCTCCCACGAGGGCTTTGCTCCGGTCGGCGGGGAGGGAAGGAAGAGGACTGCCCTGCAGGGCGCTCTGGTTCTCCGCGCCGCTGCCCCCTACAGGGCGGCCGGAGCGAAACAAAAACAAAACAAAACAAAAACAGCCGTGCCGCCCTAGGATTGGGCAGAATGCCGCCTCGAACAATCTGCCACCCCAAGCACCTGCTTGCTCAGCTGGTGCCTGGAGCCGGCCCTGTTTCTGCGTCAGCCTCAGAGTGATATAATTCATGGTCACCTGGTTGAAATAGGGGAATTTTTGTAAGGGAACAGTAAAAGGACCCTGTTCATGCTGGGCTGTTCACACTTGGCTAAAAGGGATCATCCTGGAGAATAGCCATGCGGTGGGGGGAGGGGGGGAGGGGTGTGCTGCACATCCACCCCAAAACCACAGCCCCTCCTTTTAAATGGCAAACCCAACCGGCATTGCTTGCTATGGGAAAGGAGGGTGCTGCAGTTTGAAACCATTCCCACATGTTATGGAGGTGGAAGAAGACAACCCTGCATACCCTTTGGCTTACCAAGGCTGCCTGGAAACCGAATGCTGTTGTCCAGCCATGTGTGATGTGTCACCATACTGGCAGGCGTTCAAAATAAAAGGCAAAATGAGACCTTCTATTTAAAAAATGTGCTGTCTGCTGTGAATTGCTTGATTCACTGTGAAAGAGTCTCCCTTTTGTTCTCAGAAATGTATCTTCTTAAATTGTACTCTCCCTTTTTATCCCCCCTGCAGGTGCAAATGTTTCTATGCTGCCCATATCAACTCTGTCCCTGAGGTTATCACAGATTAGAAGGTGAAAAACAACGCACTTGCAATGACACGTTTTCAGAGCTCATGCAGTCCTTCCGGACTGATATGACACAGCTGAATGCATGGAGGCATTTGGTGGCAGAGGCCAGGAAAGCTGTCATAACTATAAAGGGAAGGGTAACAGCTCTCCTGTGTACAGTACTAAAATCCCTCCTGGCCAGAGACTCCAAAATCCTTTTACCTGTAAAGGGTTAAGAAGCTCGGGTAACCTGGCTGACACCTGACCCAAAGGACCAATAAGGGGACAAGATACTTTCAAATCTTGGGGGGGGAGGGAAGGCTTTTGTGTGTGCTCTTTGTTTTAAGGGGTGGTTCGCTCTTGGGACTGAGAGAGACCAGACATCAATCCAGGTTCTCCCTATCTTTCTAAACAAGTCTCTCCTATTTCAAAATTGTAAGTAAAAGCCAGGCAAGGCGTCTTAGTTTTACTTTGTTTTCTCAACTTGTAAATGTACCTTTTACCAGAGTGTTTATCTTTGTTTGCTGTACTTTGAACCTAAGACAGAGGGGGGTCCTCTGAGCTCTTTAAGTTTGATTACCCTGTAAAGTTATTTTCCATACTGATTTTACAGAGGTGATTTTTACCTTTTTCTTTAATTAAAAGCCTTCTTTTTAAGAACCAGATTGATTTCTCCTTGTTTTAAGATCCAAGGGGGTTTGGATCTGTATTCACCAGGAGTTGGTGAAAGGAAGGAGGGGGGAAGGGTCAATTTCTCCTTGTTTAAGATCCAAGGAGTTTGGATCTGTATTCACCAGGGAATGGGTGAGAGGTTTCTCAAGGCTTCCCAGGCAGGGAATCCATTGAGAATGGTGGCAGCGGGACCAAAGCTAAGCTAGTAGTTAAGCTTAGAAGTTTTCATGCAGGCCCCTACATTTGTACCCTAAAGTTCAAAGTGGGGATACAGCCTTGACAAAAGTATACAGTGAGCGTTATCAAAACACGCAGGAGGAGCTGCAGTGGCTAATGGGGGAGCAAATGGACATGATCAGGTGTCTGATGGAGCTGCAGGAAAGGCAACTAGAGCACAGACCCCCACTGCATCCATTGTATAACTGCCTGCCCTCCTCGCCAAGTTCCATATCCTCCTCACCCAGACGCCCAAGAACGCGGGGGTAGGAGGCTCCGGGCACCCAGCCACTCAACTCCAGGGGATGGCCCAAGCAATAGAAGGGTGTCATTCAAACAGTTGTGGCTACAGTAAGCAATGTGGCCTTGTCCTTCCCTCCTCCCCCACCCCACCTGGGCTCCTTACTACTGTCCTGGCTGCTTGTGTACGGCTTCATGAGCCATGGGAGCAAGGGGTAGGCTGGGATCGCAAGGATAACTATTGGCATTTCAACATCCCTAACGGTAATTTTCTGGTCTGGGAAGAAAGTCCCTTCTTGCAGCTTTTCAAACAGCCCAGAGTTCCTAAAGATGCGAGTGTCATGCACCTTTCCTGGCCACCCCACATTGATTCATAGATTCATAGATTCATAGATTCTAGGACTGGAAGGGACCTCGAGAGGTCATCGAGTCCAGTCCCCTGCCCGCATGGCAGGACCAAATACTGTCTAGACCATCCCTGATAGACATTTATCTAACCTACTCTTAAATATCTCCAGAGATGGAGATTCCACAACCTCCCTAGGCAATTTATTCCAGTGTTTAACCACCTTGACAGTTAGGAACTTTTTCCTAATGTCCAACCTAGACCTCCCTTGCTGCAGTTTAAGCCCATTGCTTCTTGTTCTATCCTCAGAGGCTAAGGTGAACAAGTTTTCTCCCTCCTCCTTATGACACCCTTTTAGATACCTGAAAAAATGTCAGTGAAATGTCCTTTGTGATCCCCCAGTGCTTGCAGCACCATTGAGAAGTATCCCTTGTAGTTTATGTACTAGTTGGCAAGGCGGTCCAGTGCCAAAATAGGGATATGCATTCCGTCTATCGCCCCACCACAGTTAGGGAACCCCATTGCAGCAAAGCCATCCACTATGAGCTGCACATTTCCCAGAGTCACTACCCTTGATAGCAGCAGCTCAGTGATTGCCTTGGCTACTTGGATCACAGCAGCCCCCACGGTAGATTTGCCCACTCCGAATTGATTCCCAACTGACCGGTAGCAGTCAGGTGTTGCAAGCTTCCACAGGGCTATTGCCACTCGCTTCTCAACTGTCAGGGCAGGTCTTATCTTGGTATTCCTGTGCTTCAGGGCAGGAGAAAGCAACTCAAAGTTACATGAAAGTGGCCTTATGCATGCGAAAGTTTCGCAGCCACTGGGAATCATCCCATACCCGCAACACAATGCGCTCCCACTACTCTGTGCTTGTTGACTGGGCCCAGAATCAGCGTTCCACTGTATCAACCAGCCCCAGTGCCGCCATGATATCCCAATTGCCACATCCCGTGCTTTCAGGAATGTCTATGTCCATGTCCTCCACACAATCGTCTTCATGCTGGTGGCTCCTAGCCAGGCTCTGCACATACTGCAGGATAATGTGAGGTGTTTACAAAGCTCACAACAGCAGTGCGCAGCTGAGCAGGCTCCGTGCTATGGTGTCTGCACGGATAACCCAGGAAAAAAGATGCAAAATGATTGTTTGCTGTTGCTTTCAAGGAGGGAGGGAGGGAGGGAGGGGAGACTGACAACATGTACCCAAAACCACCCACGACAATGTTTTTGCCCCATCAGGCGTTGGGAGCTTAACCCAGAATTCCAATGGGCAGCGGGGACTGTGGGATAGCTACCCACAGTGCACCACTCCGTGAGTCGATGCTAGCCATGGTTAAGAGGACGCACTTCGCCGACCTACTGTGCTTAGTGGGGACACACACATTCAACTGTATAAAATTGCTTTCTAAAGATCAACTTTTATAAAATCGACCTAATTTCATAGTGTAGACATGCCTGTAGCTAGATGAGGTCAACACTATGCCTGCACCCATGGCTGACCTTGCCTAATTCATCTTGTGGTAAAACTACAGGTCCTGGTAGTGCCTTGACTCCACTAGGATTTTACACCAGGACAAGCAATGCATGTTAGTTAGTCTGTGGTAAAACACACATCTTTTTTTTGGTAGTTCATACATAGCGACACTGAAATTTAGGGGTACTGGAGCTGGGGAAAAAGTGTCAGTATGCTTTATCAACATGTATCGGCTCACTGTGTCAACTGAAGCAAAAAATATGTTCTATTTAAGAAATATTACATTTAAGATCTTTGTTATTCAAGAGGAATATCTTCTAACAGATGTTTTACTAAAATAGGCATCCAGTCACATGCCCTTCATTGTACAAGTATGTATAGTTACTTAGGTCTGTAGTTCAGGTCCTTGTCTGAATCTCCTGAGGCCTGGCCAATCCATAAATATGCTATCACACCCAACACCATTAAAGCATAAACTTCCTCACATGCTATACACTGTCGCCTCCATTATTAACAACCTGGATTTTATCAGCCTAGCAAAGCAAATTTTTTAAAAAATGACAACAATGTGAGCAGAAATATCTATTTGATGATGCTTCCTCCTCCTTCTGTTGTATCCTATTAAATAGCAGTGTTAACAGCTGTGGCTACACATGAGATACATTGGCAGATTGAACACCATTAGGCCAAGCTCTCTGGAATGTATCTTTCCAATTTCTGGCAGCATATCTGATTCTGCTGTAAGCGGCTTGGCTGATTCCATTGCTGATTATGCTATCAACCATGAAGCTGCCTTTGGGGTTAACTACTGGTTATGTTGACTGAATAATGCTCTGTATCTTTGTCTCACATGATCAACATGGCCACAGTTAAATTTGACTAAGAACCCCATGTTAGTTTATTCATAGATTTCATGGATTATAAAGCCAGAAAGGACCATTGTGGCCATCTAGTCTGATCTCCTGTATAACACAGGCCATAGGATTTCCCCACATTAATTTCTATTTGAACCACAGCACATCTTTTAGAATCTTGATTAAAAAATTTCCACCATAACCCTTGGTAAGTTTTACTGGTGGTTAATTATGCTCACTGTTAAAAATATATGCCTTATTCTTAGTCCAGCCGCTACAGTGCCTTTTCTACATGGAACTTTTTACTTCAAAACCATTATGTTGTATAATATTTTGTCTATGAGTTATTTTAATGAGAGAGGGCATATTTTCACTAGTTAAGGTGTTGACAAAGCTTTCCATAGTAAGGCTGCCTTTGTCACTGTGGCCCCACATTTCATAACAGGAAATCCTGTGCACTTTACATTTTTCATGTGTAGGTAGTGGACAGGGCAGATTTTCTTTTTAGCAAAATTTGAGGTGAATTAGAGAAATTGTTTCTGAGATATGGGTCTTAAAAATAGGATTGAAAAGGCCTCTAATGCTTCCATGTCATGTCTCCAAAATGGCATGAACTAAAATTTTTTTCCATTCAGGGGAGTATCTGTGAAAAGCCAATGATTTTTGGGAAACATCAGCCCTAGGAATTGAAGACTTTTTTTTCCTCATGAGAAATGGTTATAAATGTCTTCTTAAAAAATGAAAGCAGAGCATTATCACTGGAGTTATCACAAATATTAATGATCCCATGACTGCAGGCTTCATGGACCCAGAGGACGGCCCCTTTCACAGCCCAGGACAACTGCACCTGTGTTCCCCCTCCTCGGTCCCTGGAGAGTACCCACTATAGGCTTCTGGCTCTTCCATTGTCTCCTCTCTTGGGCATTTCTCTCCTTCTGACAAGGACTTTTCCAAACCTCATAGTTCCCTGCCTATGTGTGATATTCCCAGAAAGACATACCTAAAAAGACAAGTATCTGCATTTTGCTTTCTCTATAAACGCTTATGACCAACATATCTGCTGGCAATTATAAGTTACCACACAGCTCTTTATAAGCAAGCACATTTATTCTTGGGCAGAAAGCATTACAGCAAAAACACAAAAAACATAGAAGTTCCTAAAAGCTTACCAAACATCACCATCGGTTTAATAGGACTTCATTAGGCCAAAGTCCTTCCAACCATTCCCAGGAAAGATTGGGGTCATCCCCCCTCCAATAGAAGGTCCAGTCCATTTGCTGGATCAGAAAGAAAGCACTATGTCAGTTTAAATTCAAGCTTATTTAACCAACAGTCCTTTCTTTGTTGGTCTCTGGAGAATCCAGTTTGAACTAGTATATGTGAGCCTCTATAGGGGGTGGTAGCTCTCTGTAGGTGTTATAACGTGAGTGAATTTGCCTAATCAACCCAACAGTTTTTAATTCCTAGAAGTGCTGTGATCACCCTCCCCAGACAGCTACAACAGCCAGTGAACAGAGATGTAATCAGGGGAGTTTGAGTGGGAATTTGCAAGGGGAGAAGACTAAGAGAGCCAGGCTAGTGAAGGGAGTGTGTGGTGTTCTAGCAGTGTTTTGGTGCTCACTGGGGGTTTGTTTTGCTGTGGGTGGTGGTGTTGTGGTTTGGTTTGTTTCCCAGTTTTACAGGATTTAGGTGGGAAGCCTATGACAGATACAGAGGCAGCAGTGGTAGTGACCCAAGCAGTGGAAGACTCAATAAAGATGACTGGATGTGGAAGCTGCGGCATGTACATGATCCTGGAGGGGGTACCTGAAAAGAGTTTCATCTACATGATGTGCCACCTGATAGAGCTGATGGAGGAAAAGATATGAGGATTGGAGTCTGAAGGGAAAAGCTCAGACTTGCAGATGGAAGCAGTAAGGCATTTGATATGGTTCCACATGGGGAATTATTAGCTAAATTGAAAAAGATGGGGATCAATATGAAAATTGAAAGGTGGATAAGGAACTGGTTAAAGGGGAGATTACAACGGGTCGTACTGAAAGGTGAACTGTCAGGCTGGAGGGAGGTTACTAGTGGAGTTCCTCAGGGATCAGTTTTGGGACCAATCTTTTTATTACTGACCTTGGCAGAAAAAGTGGGAATATGCTAATAAAGTTTGCGGATGACACAAAGCTGGGAGGTATTGCCAATACAGAGAAGGACCGGGATATCATACAGGAAGATCTGGATGACCTTGTAAACTGGAGTAATAGTAATAGGATGAAATTTAATATTGAAAAGTGCAAGGTCATGCATTTAGGGATTAATAATAAGAATTATTGTTGTAAGCTGGGGAAGCATCAGTTGGAAGTAACAGAGGAGGAGAAGGACCTTGGAGTATTGGCTGATCACAGGATGACTATGAGCCGCCAATGTGATATGGCCGTGAAAAAAGCTAATGCGGTCTTGGGATGCATCAGGTGAGGCATTTCCAGTAGAGATAAGGAGGTGTTAGTCCCGTTATACAAGGCACTGGTGAGACCTCCTCTGGAATACTGTGTGCAATTCTGGTCTCCCATGTTTAAAAAGGATGAATTCAAACTGGAACAGGTACAGAGATCCGAGGAATGGAAAACCTGTCTTATGAAAGGAGACTCAGAGCTTGGCTTGTTTAGCCTAACCAAAAGAAGGCTGAGGGGAGATATGATTGCTCTCTATAAATATATCAGAGGAATAAATACCAGGGAGGGAGAGGAATTATTTAAGTTCAGTACCAACGCGGACATAAGAATAAATGGATATAAAACTGGCCATCAGGAAGTTTAGACTTGAAATTAGATGAAGGTTTCTAACCATCAGAGGAGTGAAGTTCTGGAACAGCCTTCCAAGGGGAGCAGTGGGGGCAAAAGACATATCTGGCTTCAAGACTAAGCTTGATAAGTTTATGGATAGGTATGATGGGATAGGTTGATAAGGTATGATGGGATAGCCTATTTTTGGCAATTAATTGGTGTTTGACTATTAACGGTAAATATGCCCAATGGCCTGTGATGGGATGTTAGATGGGGTGGGATCTGAGTTACTACAGATAATTCTTTCCTGGGTGTCTGGCTGGTGAATCTTGCCCACATGCTCAGGGTTTAGCCGATCTCCATATTTGGGGTTGGGAAGGAATTTTCCTCCAGGGCAGATTGGCAGAGGCCCTGGAGGTTTTTCGCCTTCCTCTGCAGCTTGGGGCACGGGTCACTTGCTGGAAGATTTTCTGCACCTTGAAGTCTTTAAACCATGATTTGAGGACTTCAATGGCTCAGACATAGGTTTGATACAGGAGCAGGTGGGTGAGATTCTGTGGCCTGCGTTGTGCAGGAGGTCAGACTAGATGATCATAATGGTCCCTTTTGACCTTAAAGTCTATGATACAACATACAATCCCTGGCCTAAAATGATAAATAAACTTAATTCAGCAAAATCTCCCAAAAACATTGCAGGAAATTGCCATATTTGTCACAGCCCCTAAAGAGAGGCTTTAAGGGATTTTCTGGGATGCATACATTCCACGTTATGACCCTGTAGGCTTACCAGTTTCCCCTCTGCTTTGAAGCCAAAAAGGAGAAGAACAAATATGAATTAAAAACTGCCATAATTTAACTGGCTTCTCAATCCTGCTCTAAACTGTGTGTAGTTTCAGCAGCAGGTCCTCAGATATAATACACCTGTAACTCCATTGATTTCAGTGACTTCAGGGGAGCTATACTGATTTACTCCAGCTGAATATCTTGCTTTCATTTTCTAACAGCCAATCACCAGCTACTTATGCCATCAGTAGTAGGAAAGCTGCAAACATTGCAACATATTCTCCAACAGAAGGAATATTTTTGCCCTAAAGCCCCAAAAGCTTGAAACTGTCTTAAAAGTGGCATAACCAATGAACTTAAAATAGGCATTGACATTTTATCCTTATTTATGATTGTAGTTGCTTCAAGTTTTGAGGCAAGCTGCTCTATAAGCAGTATTTCAGACCTATTCCCTTGGAGAAGCTCAGGGTTGATTTAGCTGGATTGCAGTGCCTCACTTTTTTATTTTAAAAGATTAAATACAGAGACCTAAAAGTCAATAAAAGTAGGTGTCTAAAATATTCATTGCAAACAGGCAAAACTAATTAATAATATTGAGTTTCTTCACAAGTATGATAAGAGGCCCACTGGGCTGAAGTGTTTTTTAAACATTTTGTGGAAGTTTTTGCTAGACAAATGGGCAAATGTTTGAGTGAAAGTGAGCCCGTTCTGAGCAACTATACTTCCTAATTCCAAAGTCCAATACTGAAATGCAAACTCTGCTATGTTTTCAATGGAAAACCCACTATTTTGTTTCAATGTTTCAATAGTTTCAATGGAAAATTAAATCTGAGGGCATGAAATCAACCCAACAAGGCTTGTGGAAAAAACATTCGACAGTTTGACAATGTTCAGTTAATAGATATAGGAGCAGACACCAAGGTGGTATAAGTCTGTGAAGCTCCATTGAAGTCAATACCCCAATTTATACTTGCTGAGCATCTGGCCCATAGTTCTTGCATCCAAATACTATTAGTTGTTTTCTCTCAGTGGAGAGAACGTCTCTTCCTACAAGACCCCTAGGAATCCCACCTATCAACCACCTTCACATAAAAAATTAGGACCTTTGGAAACTGTTAATGCTAGCTTTTACTTAGCCAGACAGGACACTGCCAAGACACATTCAGGGCCTGATTCTGATCTCACCTCAACCAGTGGAGGTGCTCCTGATTCTCACTGATGTCAGTGGAGTTATATTGGTGTAAACTAGTGTGCGATGAGAATGGGGCCGGGCCCTCTAAGTTCCTGCCAGCATGGGACCCTCATTGACTTCTTTTGAAGATATCAGACCACATCCTACCCCGTTACAGCTCATTTACATTTTCACCCCAATGCAAAGTATAACTGGTTTACCCTGCTATCGAGGATTATCTTGATGTGGAGGAATCCATTACCTCACAGACAATGATTTATCAAGAGAAGGATTTGTGGCTTAAATTCTGCTGTACTTTTTCAACCCCTACTGCCAGAATAGCCCGTAAGAAGCTGTTGAAGCTGGCACAAGTATAAGCAGATCCAAAAGAATTAAAATCTCAACATCCTTTAACTAGCAGGTGGTCTGAGAGTTCCTTAGTGAGCCCCAACCTTCAAAGTTTCTTGACTTCAGCATAAACCAGGACATAAACACACCTCTGAGAACTCACCTATCTTCCATAAGTTCTCAAAGATAATTGCTTCAGTGTGACAGGGTGCCGTTAGAAGCTATAAATAGAACCCTTTGGAGGCCAACATCCTGGTCTCTTAGATCACCCAGGGCACTGGGTATGATGAAACCAGGAGACAGCTAGGTAGCTTGATTGGGATTGGAAGGGTAGATGGGATCCCTTATACCTGTAGGGAAGCTTGAGGAGCTAATGAGGTAATTAGCTCACCAGCTAGGGAACCCAAAGAAGAAAGCAAGCAGTATAAAAAGCTAACCCAACAAGCAGGAAGGGACTTCCATCCATCTGATGCTATACTAGGTTGTACTTTGAGTTTGAGGAAGAAACAATAACACCACAATTAATGAAGGTACCCTGATGTACTGTGTGTGCAGTATAATTCACCAGGAGAGCTTATCAGCCTGCATTTGCAGGAGCTGAAGGGGAAAGCTATTTACATTCAGGTAGTTCCTTGAGTAGCCCAGCGTGAATTTCATCAGGTGCTGCTGTTTTGAACCCATCTAACTTATCTAAATATTCTTTAACCTGTTCCTTCCCCCCTCCCCGTTGTTAATATTAATTATAATGAGAAATTAAAGTTAAAAGAGACTAGGTAGGATCTTCTAGACCAGTGGTTCTCAAACTTGTTCCGCCGCTTGTGCAGGGAAAACCCCTGGCGGGCCGGGCCGGTTTGTGTACCTGCCGCGTCCACAGGTTCGGCTGATCGCGGCTCCCAGTGGCCGCGGTTCGCTGCTCCAGGCCAATGGGAGCTCTCAACCTTTTCCTTCTTGTGATGCCATGATACAACAGAAAAAGGGGTTAGTGCTCTCCTCCCACTGAGCCATAAGGTAAGGGAGCATGGTTGTGATCCCCTGCAACCTGCTTACGTTCCCCATGGGAACTTATGGGTTAGTCTCTCCCCCTGCCAGTATTTCCTACAGTACATTTTTTAGTGATTTAAACATCTCTAGTGATGGGGCTTTTGCCATTCCGTTGGAACCTCCTATAGATCTCACTATCTTCCTGCTATTCACCCTACATTTTTCCTTTCTTAATTTCATCTATTTTCTCCTATTCCTGCTTCCTTGAACAACCCTGCATAATTCCTTCTCAATATTTGCTGACTCTGTGCCGACAAATTATTAGCTGGAATTTGTCATCTTGAGTCTTTGTGCTGTTTTCTGTCCTTACTCTCTCAAGGTCACTTTATATTATTTCTCTGGGATTGTTGGTGTTACTAACTGCTCCCCAACTAATATTATCTGAATCTTTAATTCCCATGCTGTTTGCTCCCTGCGAAGGACCTGGGAGCTGCTGTAATATTTTATGAATATTATGTTTCGTCTGTTTGGTTCTTATTGAATGGTTAGCTGGATGAGAATAAAGGGTTAATTCAAGCAAGAGCTGACTGTACATATGCAGGAAAGCAGACGACAGCCTCAGATAGCACCTCATTTACGCATACTTAGGGTACATCTATATGATAAAACAACCACAGCATCAAGTCTCAGAGTCTCAACTCAATGGACTCAGGCTTGCAGGCTAAAAATAGCAGTGTAGAAATTTGGGATCCGGCTGGAGCCAGGCTTTGAGATCGTCCCCCCTCATGGGGTTTCAGAGCCCAGGCTCCTGCCAGAGCCCAAACATCTACGTTACTATTTTATAGCCCTGCAGCCGGATCCCAAGTTAGCTGCTCTGGGCCAGCTAGGGGGAGTCCCTGTCGGTAGCCACAGGATGGGGAATCCATGCAGGAAAAATGGGAACAATGAAGGTTGGGTGTATTAAAAAAAACAAAAACAAACAAACAACAGCCTCTGAAGAACAGGGGACGGGAGGCAGAAAGTGGACCTCCAGCCCCCAGAAGTTGGGGTGTTTGGGATAAATTAGGCCTACCTACATCTATAAACATGGATATACCTTTTATTATTTTAAAACCCCTTTTTGCTTGTTGTGCTTTGTTCCTATTATTGTGATTAAACATTTGCAGCTCCCAAAGTCACGAGTGGCAAGACCCGAACAATCAGGGCTGGTACCAGTGGGCTGCAGGCCAGGACCTAGTCTGAGAGTGGGAGAATCACAGGAATAAAGGCAATGCCTGACACTTAAGGGCATGCACTCAGACCAGAGAAGGGTCAGAAATAGCCCTACACCATGACACCTCCTTTTCAGATTATTAATTAATATGCCAGATAAAATGTGGCTAGTCTAACAACAGTCCCAGTGGTTCCACATTATGCACTCACCCCTCCCTCCACCTCCTGCTTATTATCCTTAGATTAGGGTCCTTTGGCCAGTTTTTAATTTTTGTGACACTGTTCATGTTCAAAAAAATGTCAATTAATTTTGAGTGTAAGGTTTCATGTGGCACATTATTAAATGCTTTAAAAACTTATTACATCCACCACATTCCTTTCATCCTCTTATTTGGTAATTCTATCACCAAAGAAGTCCATCACCCATTCTATCACCAAGATGTTCTCTTTATAAGCCACTCTTATTCTGATGCTCTAAAGCTTAGAGGCTATTCTGTTAACATTTGTTATATGATATTAGCAGGGATTGAAGCTAGACTTACTAGCCAATAATCACTAGGATCTTTCTATTTTTGTATATTGGCACCACGCGTCTTTTTCTGTTATTTACCAGCACCTCTCTGGTGTTCCTGGTAAAAAGCACTGTAGTAAGGATACGAGAAGTAGAAACAATGAGACTTAAGACATGACTGCCTTCTGGTGGACAACTGACAGAGCTATGTTGGTGTTGGAAGAATATGCCCTACAGTGCAATGATCTATTATATATTCATGACTGTTTGAAGTACTGTACAAGAAAATACACCTAACTTGAGTAATTAAATCAGACATTTAAATACCACTTATGATTTCTTATATTACCTACTTATTTATATATCTCGTTACAGCTTCTGAAAGATACTCAACAAAAGTTGTAACCATATATACAAAGTGTCTCAAACCATGCTAGGTTCTGTACAGCAGCCATTAAATACTTCAGGTCTTGTACACACATGTGAACAAACCCATGCATGCTAAATGAATGGAAATACTATCTATGCTATCAAATAGACCAGAGGTTCCTACAGTTTTAAATAGTCTGGATCACATTGTAGAAAGATTGGTCAGTGCCCATCCAGTTGCAATCCCATGGATCACCTTTTCACCCATATGCAACTGTGTTAGTTCTGTGGGAACTACAGCAATTGCTTACATGGAAAAAGGAATATTGGGAAAGTAGTGCATTTTTAGCCATCCTTCTTATGTTTTGTCATTTTGGAGAAAATAGAGTTAATCACATTGTTTTGCCTCTTTAATTCATCCCCCACCCTCATGGATCTGTTCTGTTTCACGCAGCCAAAAACTCTTACATTTACAGCATAGAATCAGAGAAATTAGATACAAAAAAACATAACTACTTTTCCTGGAGGTTGCATTGTAACACTACTTTATCACTTAGAATGCAGAACACCCAAGAACCCCAAAACAGAAAGATAACAGGCTGCTCTTAAGGCAGTGATGCACAACTCATCCCATCTTAATTTAAGCTGGCTATTTCCAGACTGACTGACGGCTAACAGTTTCCCACAGAGCCTCCTGGCTGCAAGTAGGACCAGGATCCACTCTCTCTTCCCCCTGCCGCCACTCTCAAAGTGATAGCTTGCAGATCCAACACAGTCCTCAATACACCACAGGAACAAGGAGGAGAACTGAACCACATGACCAGCCATCTCTCTGAAGACCATAAGCAAGTGGCCAATGGGCCACAATTTGGGAACGGCTGAAATACTGGTTTAAATAGGAGAATCAGGCCAGTAATGACTGTGTAATAAACTAGATTTATCCTGGTCTCAGTCAGTTGACATTAATATTAAAGGCTGTGAGAACTGCCAAAGGTCACGTGACAGGAGTCAATATCCACTCACTGCACTGAGTGCTATTACAGCCAGTATGATCTTTAATATTGACCCTACATAAACTATCACTAGAAGTAGTCACATGTGATAGCTCCCTCCCTCTCTCTCTCTCTCTCTCTCTCTCTCTCATATGGACAAATTAATTCCACTATAATATGCAACAGAACTCTTTTTCCTCCCCATTTCCTGAGAAACTGATATTTAGGCAACTTTTTGCCTCTGAAGAGAATTATCAAATAAATCTAATAGTATAAAATGGATTTACTGCCTGATTCAATGTCCATAGAAGTCAATGGGAATGTTTCCATCACTGAACAGTGAAAAATTTCTGGCAGCTCCTGACTGGGACAGATATGACAGTTTCTTGCCATATCCTTGGGAGACCTTATTGAATTAAGTTTAAGTATCTCCGGAGTCCATTCTATTAAATGAATGGTTTATGTATTATTGTGGGGCAGGATTGTATGTAACCTCTTGAGGGAGGAGATGTGACAGATGTGAGACTTGGGTGTTCAAAAGACTATATTGAACCAAATGCCAGACATTAATGGACATATGGAGCAAAAAGTGTACAAGTGTGAAGCAAAAAATATGTACGGAAAGTGAATGCAAATTCCCCTCTGGTTGTGCAAAAAACCAGCCTTTTGAAGCTACATCCTGAGGAGTAAGTCATTGTCTGCTGAACAGCTGTTACCTCAGGCCAAGTTGTATAAAGGAAAGGCAGGAGGGATAGCTCAGTGGTTTGAGCATTGGCCTTCTAAACCCAGGGTTGTGAGTTCAATCCTTGAGGGGGCCACTTCAGGATCTAGGGCAAAAATCTGTCTGGGGATTGGTCCTGCTTTGAGCAGGGGGTTGGACTAGATGACCTCTGGAGGTCCCTTCCACCCCTGATATTCTATGAACTAGCTGTGGGTATTCTGAATCTGAGACAGTTATGAACTTGTAACCATGGGGAAAACCCCATTGTGGATTTTGAAGGACTGACTCCTACCAGAGCCTGGAGTTGTGGTTGTAGTAACCTCTGGTAAGCTTTTTAGTAGGTGTGTAGGTTCTTTTGTTGTTTTTAGTATGTTTTCTCTGTAATGCTTTCACCTTAACAATAAATGTGCTTGCTTATTGAGAATTGTGTGGTAAGTTATAACTGTGGGCCTTTACGCTGTCCAGAGCTTCTGGAGAGAAACCAAAGCTCAGACACTGGCCTGTTTAGGCAGTCTTGCTTGCGATCAATATCACAGTATAATTAGCGAACGATGCAGCCTGGAAAAACCCTCATCAAGAGGGAAAGAGACATGGTTCTGTACCCAAGAGAGGTACAAACTGAGGAGCTAGGAGTCTAGAGTGGGTGCCCTTGGTGTACACAAAGGGGGAATACGATGCAGTTGCACTGAACTGTGACACCAACAACTTAGCTTAATGAGAGCTATTGTCCAAATGTAAACTTATAATAGTTTTTTCTAGAGAAAATACTAGGGTATAGGGACATGTATTAGCTTTGACTAAGAAAACCAAATTAACGAAGAACTCTGACTCCTCCAGGGGGAAGAAATTCAAATGAAAAATTGTAAGTACTTTTACACATTCAAAGCTTATATTAAGTTTAAATAGGTAATTTATTTCAAAATTATTATATTTGGAACAAAGAGTAAAAACATATATTTGAGAAAAATTAATTACAACAGGCTGCAATTACAGAGACCCATTCACCCATGTAAAGACCCATTCACCCATGGAGCCTCCTTAATGTATATCATCATCGTCCTATCAACTTTCCACAGCTTAATAATACTGAAAAAAAGAAATGAAGCGGAAGAGAAAACACAGAGAAGAACAACAGAGGTGTGGGAGGAAAATGCTGCTCTATGTGCCAGAGGGATGATTCATTGTTTTTAAGTTCAGGTTTGAAACATGTAGGGCCTAATTCATCGGTGGTGTTAACTGCACTGGAATTAATGGAATTAAAGCACGGATGCATTTGTGCTCCATGCTCCTTGGTACTAAAATTCAGATCCCAGCAGGAATAACTAAGCCCTTCATTCTTCCAAGACAGATAAATTGACTTCTATGCAGTTTACTTCCTTTGGGTCTTTCAGATTGTGGGCTAGATTCACTATAAGGTCTGTACTAGTTTCCGCTACCACAGACCCTGGCAGAGGGACCTTGATGGTAGGAAATCTGCTCACAGGAGGATTACTACTGAAGAAGGTGACTGCTACTTCCTTTTCCTGGCCAAAAGTGGGCAGCACTACCAAAAGAGAGGCTTTGGCCAGGACAGCTGGTATGGAAGAGTTGTACTGACTCAGTCCGTTCCTCCTATAGAACCCCTGGTGGGGAATAAAACTATCCCCGACCCCGAGTTGAATGCTCTGTGGGGAACTGGTGGTAGAAAAATGGTCTGCTCTCCCTTGGGAATGAATTCCATGCCATCCCTGGGCCACAATGACTCTCTTGAACAAGGAGGGGAATCTTGACTGAGATGTTGAAAATCCAAGTCCTGAACTCTCTGCATGGACATTAAAGTTCCCTTGGCACTTTTGTAAGAAGTTTATCCCACTGTCCTTTGCTAACAATTCCTTTCTTCATTTGTTGGGCAGTGTAATATGTGGTGCTTATTGGATGCTCTCTGTCATAAAAGGGTTTAGCAGTGCTGTTGGAGGCCTTTGGATTCCCTTGCAGTGATGGGTGCCGTATAAATTAGAGGTGGTCAAAATGACAACATTCAGATCTAAGTTTGGGTCTTGATTTCCATAAGCTCCAGTCTGAGTTAAGCTCTAATATAAAACAAGATAACTATAAGCTAAATTGTATGTTTAACACCCACCCCCCACCCCAAATAAAGATCAGTTCCTATAAGAATTACTTGCAGTTGTTTGGACAGAAACTGGAAGCTTAAGCAGACAGTAGCCAATTTAGCACTGCTGCCAACACTGAAATACTGCTCCTCCTGTAATAAACTAGCGGTGATAGATGGGACAGTAAATTTACTTGTTATGACTTAGGACTGAGAGCATTTTGGGAAGCCTGCCTAGAGAAAAAGCTCACTTTCAATTATTTTTTTAAAGTTAAGTTTGCTTGACACACAGATGAAGAAGGTGTGTGTGTGTGTAAATAAGTAGTTTGGCCCCGGTTCAACAATTTACTTAAGCATGCATCCAACTAAGTATGTGAATAGTCTCACTGACTTTAATGGCACTACTCAGATGCTTGAAATGAAACACGTTTAAATAACTTGCTGAATCAGAATGAATGCATGCTCCCCCTTTCTCCCATCCTCAATATTGCAGTGGACACAGATATTTTTGAGTAAAACCGAGCATTTGAAATGGTCAGAATGGGTCTCAGAAGATGTTGTCTCTACCTCTCATCCCCACACCTCCCCAGTCTCTGTATTGGAAGATCCAGTCCTTAGGAAATTCAAACTCCCATAAGAGTTTGATTGTGTATAGAGTATGGGAATATCTCATCACACTCAGTAACCTAAAACAGTTCTTTGGTGATTTGAAGACAACATGTCTGACACTAGATCTTATGAACTGCTTTCTGGAGTAGAGATAGCTATGGAAGAGCCAGTTAGTTGCCTCCGTTAATGCTGGAATTATACAGTATGGCATATGCTGGTTGAAATAAGAGACTAAAACTAGTTTACTTCTCACCAAACATCTTGTGAAAAGCTTCACCTTAATGAGCTTCATCAGCAAGAAAAATGGTTCAGATACATCTACATATCACCACAATCCAGAAAGAACCACAGGTACATGACAGCTCTTTAGCCCAGGAACTGGCTCTTACCATGTTTGTATGGTGCCTTGCACATAGGCTCCTGATCTCAGCTAGGTGCTACCATAATCTCACTATTAAGAACTATAGAAATACCCGAGGCAGAAACAGATGGCAAAAGCCAGGAGGCTGGATTCTCATTCAGACCCAGTGAAAGAGCGGGATAGCTAGGGAGTTCTCTGCAGCTCCCTGATCTCAAGCTGTCTGGCCCTGGTACAAGTTGGAGCTGCAAGGATGCTCAGGGACCTTACACTAATGAAGGACTGGTCATAGGACAGCCATGTTCTGCCAAGCCAAACCCTACCCTCAGCCCATTACCACCATGTCCCCATTCTGTTATGCTGATGCAGAGGCAGTTGGCATAGGAGGTGCCAGCTTTCCACTGACTGAGGTCCCCTGCACAGTGGAAGTTCTCCACTGGCCAGCTCATGGCACTTTAAGTTCACTTGGTGTTGCTCATAGCAGTTGGCAGTAAGATAAGTTAGTAAGTGGAAGAAGATGCTGCTTAACAGCCAAACACACCTAAGATGGAATTACCTTTTCTTAAAAAGGATGTGCCTTACCAGCTAAATAATAAAATGACCATGAACAAAACTTTGAAATCAATATATTGCCTAATAATTAATCAGTATAAGTCTACTAGCAGAATAATCAGACTTTCCAGTGAGGGGAAGAATTTACAAAAAGAAGTTATTGGCTAAGTTTAAAATAGATTTTTGATTTGCCCTGGGAAATATAAATATTGTCAAACAATCACATTATTTTCTTCTTAATTAAAAAAGATTGATCAGCCTTTGTACTGCAACCAAAGAAAATTACATAAAGTTTCAGTGCACATTAGGTTTTGGATTATAAAGGTAAGTATCATTTCACACACACACACGGAAAAAAGAGGACAAAAATAAAATTGCGTATTAGTTTCTTGGCTATCTTTTCTAATGATATTTGAAATTTTTTGTAAAAATGCTACGAGAACCCAACTGCTATTCATATAACTTGTATGATACCACTGCTTCCTCACTACAAATTATTTTCTAAAACCACTGAAATAGGTAAATAATTTGAGTAGTTCCCAAAATTTATTTTATCAAGGGTCACTATGATTCATGGGGTCATATTATTTAATATTTAACAACTGTTTGTAATTTCTAAAAGTCACTATATATTATTATTCCTCTTAAAATCCACTCCCTGCATTACTATTTATTTGCCAATCATCAAATCAGAGAGCAGAAACAATATCATGTGATTTAGGGTACTGTAAGCAGGTGTAGTTTTCACACTGGTCTGAACAGAGTGTAGACTCTATACAGAGTCCAAACTTGAAGATTTCTGGCTTTACTGATAACTCAAATGACAATGGAAAATAAGCCTTAACCTACATTTTCCCCTATGCTTAACCTACATTTCTCCCCTGCTCTATCCCAGTCCCTACTGCTCTGTCCCAGTCCCTACTTTCCTTTGTCTCTTAGACTCTTTAACCCATCTTATATCCTCAAGCACCTGACATCACAATACTCAGAGGAATCCTCTACTCCTTTGTAGGATCCTAGAACCTGTTGGCCTGTTACAGTGGCCAACCATGCAACACAAATAAAACAGTGAATCTTGGGATGCTTCGGAACTGTATGATGCACAAGAAAGGGTGATAGCAAGTTGCATTGTTCTGAGGAGACAGGCGATAGCCTGCTCGAGAATTGGCATAAAGGGAAAAGAAAAGGATCTTTACTGAGCTTGCGGAAAGATCACTGCTACAGGCTGAGGGATTTGTTTGTCTGTGAGCAGCACAGCCCAGCTTGCCCCTGGTGTCATATTAAACTAGGTTCCTTCTGAAACCTGATCAGCTTTGTCCACCTCAACTCATACTATAACCTCTTCATTAAAGTGCAAATCCTGGACTCACTGAAATCAGTGAGGTTGCAGGAAATGTAAGAATTTGTTCTTAAACTTGTGACAAAATTCCTCCTCTATCTTGGTGGGTCCTGCACTTATTGGCAGATTTTCTTGCCTCAGAGATTCACCATGTGGGTTGGGGAACAGCCCAGAGACCTTCCCCTCTGGAAGAACCCACAGTCCAGGTCAATTGGGAGGTTTGGGGGGAACCCAGGCCCACCCTCTACTCCAGGTTCCAGCCCAGGGCCCTGTGGACTGCAGCTGTCTATAGTGCCTCCTGTAACAGCTGCATGACAGCTACAACTCTCTGAGCTACTTCCCCATGGCCTCCTCCAAACACCTTCCTTATTCTCACCACAGGACCTTCCTCCTGGTGTCTGATAATGCTTGTGCTCCTCAGTCCCCCCAGCAGCACACCCTCTCACTCTCCGCTCCTTGCACCTCTTGCTCCCAGCTTCTCACACTACAAACTGAAGTGAGTGCCTTTTAAAACCCAGGTGCCCTGATTAGCCTGCCTTAATTGATTCTAGTAGCTTCTTCTTAATTGGCTCCAGGTGTCCTAATTAGCCTGCCTGCCTTAACTGGTTCTAGCAGGTTCCTGATTACTCTAGTGCAGCCCCTGCTCTGGTCACTCAGGGAACAGAAAACTACTCATCCAGTGACCAGTATATTTGCCCTCTACCAGACTCCTGTACCCCACTGGTCTGGGTCTGTCACAAACTATATACACGCTTTTGATGGCAGATTTTAAATCACCTCCCACCGATTATGTTTCTGTGGCCCTGACTTTGCTCTTACACCAGTTTAAATCAGGAATAACTCCACAGAAATCAATACAGTGCGGGTGGAAGTGAGAACAGAATCTAGCCCAGTATGCTTTTTGCTGTCCGTCATTCTTCAGGAGCCTGCATTTCCATTTTAGCTGGATACTTTATGAAAACCAAATGTGAAATGAAAGCTAGAAGCTAACCCTATTTTCACTCCCTAACTCAATCACAATTTCTTCCCAAAGCTTCATTGGATATTGTCATCACAAAGTAATCTTGCTCTAAGCCACAGTAAAAAATTTCTCCTTGGATTCAGGATAAAATGGATCTTAACCACTAGTAACTTGTGCTCCTATATTACTGTTGCACCCAAATGAGATTATGTCCATTTGTAAATCACAGAACTTCTTGTGCTGGACAGACCTTGCAGAAACTTCTGAGGTGTCAGGGTGGCTAAGATTTGGAGTATTTCTATTGGAAAACAGTTTGCTCTAACATAAAACTATGAAGCAAGCTCCAGGTTACTGAGATATCTGCTCTCAGAGCTGCTTGAACTCAGCTGATGCTTAACAGCTAGAGTTAATGAGAATCCCTGGCAATGTGGATAACAATGCAGAAAATTTAAACAGTTTGGAAGGAAGGGAATGGAGGTTATTATTTTTTTGGAGATGAAAGAAAAAAATCCTCATAAAACATTTATCATGAGATGGAGTAGCAGGTGTACCTAGGAATATGCAAATCTTAAATTCACAAGGAGTGTGTCCCAATCAGAGCAAGATTTACGTGTTTAAATGGGGAACAGTGAAGTAGTACAGAAGGGCATTCTGCAAATGGCACTTCTGCTCCAGTACAGGTGGGCTATCCACCTGCATATTTCAAGCGTGATCCTCAGGTCCCCTGAAAAGAGTGTTTGTGGCTGAATTGATTCTTGATCATCACAAAAATCGGTGATGGGAGTAACATGAAGTAGGTGTGCTTTCGGTCTGAAACTGGGTGTATTACAAGTTTATATTTGTATTGGTTTAGTAAAAGGTATTACATATCAGTGTCAGTGTGGGATGGACAGAAGACTTGTGGAAAAGTACAAATCAGCAAGCTGAAAAACGTCATGTATTAAGCTTCAGATAAACAAATAGCCCAGCCCCTGGTGATCCTGCTGGGAGGCCAGATAGCTTCCCAAGACCTGGCCCAAATTATTGAAATTGCTGGGAGTTTTGCTGTTGAGTTCAATAGGGCCAGGATTTCACTCAGAAAGATTCCTTGTCTCTGGGAAAGACTGGCTTCCAACTCAGGGATATTAAAGAGTGACCAGGTGTGAACAGAGGAGCTCTTCTGTGTTCAAAACAGAAGAGGTTCCCAGCCTCACCCTGGCTTGTGTCAATGGTGGTCCCCTACAACTCCCTTGGCCTACTGCACTGACAGCTTCCAGTCCACTTTAACTACAGCGGTTAATGTTGCATCTACTTCTCTGTAGTCCTGACAACTTTACATTTCCAAAGTGTAGCACAGCTTATAGGTAATGTTCTCTTGCTGCTATAACAACAAGGGTTTGTCTTTTATGGATGTTAGTAACCTTATCAATTCAGAATTCTTCAGGCTAGACTTAATAAAGAGTAAGCATATTGCTGTTTTACCTATATCTGACCCATAGGTGTATAGATTTATTTAATATTTTCTGATTCTAAGACACTATCATCAAGATATTATATCTGGTACTTGCACAGTGAAAATCTGGAAAACATACTACACAATTTTTGAAAAAATGTTTGCACAAATATTAAAAGAGAAAACCTAGTCAAATACACAAACTGTATGAAAATTCAACTAAAAAGATCTCTGGTCTTAAATGGCAAAAATGAGGAAAATCAAGCCGTGTCATAAAAGTGAGTGACATTCACCACCAAAATGTTGGTAAAACATTGAATTAAGAATGGGATATTTAACCCTCACCCTTGCATTTCCCAGTATTATTGGCTCAGTAGCTCATTTTTTTAAGTTCCCATTTGGCAGTTTATATAGGCTGGCACATTATGTCTATTACCTCAACGCAGCTTTTTGTGAATTTGTATGTGAATTATAACTACTGTGCCTGGCTGGTTGTTCTGCAATATAATGGATGTAGACAAAGGCTGCCTAAAGTAGAATGTTTTATTAGGTCAATTAATATACCAGTCACATCTTGTTCCTGGGGTTAATCACTGGGTTGAATCCTTAGCTTGCATTTAAATTTGGGTAAGGCCATAAAAATGTCTTAGGAAAAAAATGACATCTGGGTAATCCCTATTTATTCTCTTCCAATGACTTTTACATCAAATCTATTCAGTTTTACAAGTCAAAACTAGATTTTCCCAGCTGTCAAAACTGCAAGCTCAACCTGACATTGGAAAACAATTAAGTTGTGTGCTCTGTCTCTCCCCATCGTCATGACCAACAAGGATACTGGAATATGAATTAAGATGGCCATTTTTTCATGACACATGAAGCAGAATTAAATATACCTGTGGAAGAACAAGATGTACCAACACTGACTATATTAATTTGCTTTTGTCTGTGAGTCGTGTAGTATCAAGAGAATTTCATCTTTTCTTTTGATGCTAATTTCACGCTTTTCTTCATGAAAGAATTCTTAGATGCCCCAGGGGATGGCTCTATTCAGGCAAACTCCCATTAAACTCATAGGCTTGATAACGTTCTCCTACCATTGGAAGTCAGGATTAGCTCCACGGAAGGTAATTGAGTCATACTAGTGTAACACTGGTGTGGTGAACTAAATTAGGCCTAATGGGAGTTTGTCTGAGTAAAAAAGTCAAGAATAAATCAATAATCTCAGCTTTTGCCTGAATTTACTTCTAAAAATATTACGTTGTAGAATCCAAAGAGAATGAACACTTTTCAACCTGCCTCCACTAAAAAGTCAATTTTTTTCTAATAGCGACCATACACTGGTACCTGAGTTACTGCACGTATATTCTATTTAAAGAGTGTAAGGAAATAACCCTGTATTGCAGACACCGTTGTATACGGTAACTATTGGCAAATTATCACGCTGGTGACTCCTTATACCAGAGTTATGTGTATGGGTCCAATGAGACTACTCAATGAGTTAATTGAGCAGAATTTGGCTAGACATCTCAGACCAATAAATTGAATACTAACTTTCAGAACTATATTCCAGAGAACAGAGTGAAGTGCAGTTTATTACATATAAGATAAAACATTTTTGAAACATGTCCCTACATATAAGAAGCTGAGGCTACTGTACTAGCATTTCTTATAGAAAGACAGGTATTGTTGTTTGGAAACTTCAGTATTTCTCTGTTAAAATATTACACATTGATTTACGGTCTCTCTGTTTCATATCAGGCAGCTAATCAGGAGGTTTAAATCAAAGTTTCTTAAATACATTTGAAAAAAAGTTTAATCCTGATAAGGGTAACACAGTAAAACAACCTCAACCTTTAGTTTTGCCATACCACAAAATGAAGCTAGAAACACAGGAATTGCCACATCAGAATGGATCAATTGTTTATCAACTCCTGTAGCCTTCTCTCACAGATCTAATGCTGAATGTTTTATAAGAAGGTGTGAAAAAGCCTTACAATATCAAACAGTGTAATACTATACCAGTGGGTGAGATTTTTCTCATTCATATAACTAATGCTTTTTAATACCACTGTGATCTAGCTCAACCACAAGATATGGGCTAGGTGCAGGAATTTACTGGGTGAAATTCTATGGCCTGTGTGGAGATTAAACCAAATAATTTTTGTTGTGTCTTTGCCCTCTACACAACATGAAGGAGGAGGAAATTATATGGACATGGTTGTGTTCCAAATAATTGTGTTTACTAACTATATATTTATATAAACATGCAAGGCTCAGCTACATATATATACACATAGAGCTACACTGCTGCTCTGTTAATTTCTAGTAGCTTCTGCAACGCAAGATAGGAGGTCATCTAGAGGACTCCTAAACTATGTTAAGGGATGCTACCCAATTCATATACACTACAATCATAATGATCACTTCAGGTCCTAAAATCTATGAATCTAAACTTTTTCTCAGCAATACTCTGTGGCAATGAAATCCACAAGTTAACTACACAGTGTAAAATAGCATTGCAATGGAAATGATACAGTATCAGCAAATAATGAGTTGACAGGCAAATTAATGTATTAATTGTGCTAAGGAAACTTTGTAGACAAGGGAGGAAAGAAGCTGTAAAAACAAAGCTACAGCTGCAAACAACCTTTTAGAAGTGAAGAACTTGTGATAGAGAGGCTATGGGGGAGAGCACGTGTCAAAGCCGGGCACAGAACACAAGCTAACTACTCATAATATTAGAGACAGGTTTCTCTTAAGGTAGTGTAACCACACACCTTCTGGGTGTGGTGTTCTGTCCCATTTAGTGGCACCGAGACCACTTAAAGAGAGAGAGAGAAAACTACTCTACTCTATAGCTTTAGCTAACAGACAGTTGGCTTTTGGCTCTGCACTAAGCTCCAGAGATCCCCTCTGTTTGATTCTGCCTGCTGACGACCGAGGTCTGTCGGCATTACAGTAGCACAGGGAAGTTTTATTTTAAGAGTTTTTTTACTTTTTAATTATATGTCTTACATAAGACTCTAGAGGCTCAAACCAATGTCAGGGCCCCTTTGTTCTAGACACTGCATATACACATAGCAAGAGAGAGTTCATATCCCAAAAAGCTTACCGTCTAAATAGACAAAGGAAATATTATTCCCATTATAAAGAGGGAAAACGGAGCACAGTGAGATTAAATAACTTGCCCAAGACCATGAAGGAACACTGTAAGACAACCAAGAACAAGATCTCAGGTGTCCCAAGCCAGCGCTTTAATTGCAAGGCTGTCCTGTAACACTATGAAAATACTATTACATAAAGGCCACAAAATATCTAGTTACCCGATGTGGTAAGTAATGTTGAGTCTAGCAATTATTTTCTGAAAACTAGAATTTGCTGAAGAACTGACACTAAACATGCTACAAAAGTATTGTAATTAGTGACTCAGTGCTTTTAGAAGTGACATATACCTCCAAGTAAAATATTTATCACTTGTGTTTCAAGTGTGGGAGAAAATAAGATGGACCGAAAAGTAGCTGCAAGGCTATTATTTTGCTGTTTAATCACTGTTATCATGTGGCAATGGGACAATAACTGGACACTGGTCCTCAACTCCTCTTTCAAGAACAACTATAAAGAGTATTTGTGACAGTGACATGGCCTGCTTTCTTTGCTGTTGCAAGATAGTTTCTGTACTGTCCTGGGAATATCCCTTCAAGATTCTTAACCAGAATTGTGGACTATCCAAACTGAGATTCTCTCAGAGATTCTATTTTAGATACTTATATGGCTCCAATTACTGGAGTATCTGAGCACCTACCAATTTTTATGTATTTATTCTCACAGCATCCTTGCGAGATAAGGAAGTGCTATTTTACAGATGGGGAACTGAGGCACAGATTCTCAAAGATATTTAGATGCCTAATTCCCATAAAATCATGGAATATCAGGGTTGGAAGGGACCTTAGGAGGTCATCTAGTCTAACCTGTTGCTCAAAGCAGGACCAATCCCCAGACAGATTTTTGCCCCAGATCCCTAAATGGCCCCCTTAAGGATTGAACTTACAACCCTGGGTTTAGCAGGCCAATACTCAAACCACTGAGCTATCGCTCCTCCCCGAAAGTTAGGCATCTAACTGCCTCTGAGGATCAGGGACAGAGAAACTAAATTACTTGCCCTAGATCATACAGGATGCCTCTAGTGGAGCGGAAGCTTAACCCTACATCTCCTAAACCCAAAGCTAGGGCACTTACCACTCGAACATCCTTTCCCAAACGCATTTTACACTAAGCCTATAGCATTATGAAAGTTAATTCAGTACTGGTAGATATTCATGCAGTACAGGTATGATAAATAAAACCCAGATATTACCTCATTTTAGACTCTCAAGGCCTTTATTTTAGGAACTCCCCAGTAATTAGGGACACAACAGGTACATCATTTTGCATTTGTATGTATGCAGCACAACTGGATCCAAAGTAATCGCTCTGTGGATCACATCAAGTCATTTGTGTATGACGTGACTGTCACAAGCACTGCCCTGTGGTGTCACGTTATATGGAGTCTATCAATCTACATCGAGATGACAATCTTTCTGTTTCTCCCATGCTCTCTGGCTCATATCAATTTAGTGGGAGTACAATTTGAACTAGACATTCTGTCATGCCTTTTTCTCTTATGACTGCTTCTTATGTACAGGCAGGAAGTTTAAAATAAAAGTGTCTGTGGCAGAAATTCAGTTCTTAAAGAATTCACAAACTATAAAACTAGTCTATACAGCTGATCAAGAAATAAAAAAAAAGTTTTTGAATACACTTCACAATGTTGAAGTTGTTTGCATTTAGAAGTGCTTGAAATGGATCCACATTTGGTTTTCCCCCCACTTTTTGTGAAAATATTTTAATAAAAAAATTGAAACAAGGCCAAACACAGTATGAAACATTTTACTCAGTAAGAAAGAAATTTCAAATGTCAATTTTTTCAAACACTTTTTTTAAAAAAGAGAGAGTCCTGCCCCCTCCTTTTTTAAAAAACAAACAAACAACCAATTTGTTTTGAAACATTTCAACCGGCTCTTCTGCTCTGTATTACAAATAGGCTTGGAAGGATTACAGTTTTATCAGTAAACGTTGGTAAACATTTATTTCACCATACTGTCACAAAATGATGAACAAATATTTCCATCAATAATACCTGAAATTTACAGATAAGCAGCAGTTTTTTCCCTTTCCTAGGAACTTATCAGAGTTTGAGTTAAGGATATTTACTTTGTATATTTTGACCTATGATGTTGGCCATTTGTGGTTTAATGGTTATAAAGCTTTAACTTCTTGAACTTCAGCATATAAAGTCCTTAAATTATTGTCTATCCTCCCACCATAATTTCCTGTAACTGTGAAAATTTAAAATCGATACAAATAGAAAAATGCTTAAAATAAATATCAATAGTATGCATCATAATTATGTAAAAAAAACATTCTCCCAAACCAACTTATAAATGATGGGATAACTAAGCATCCAGTCCTGCTCTCATTTAAGTCACTGGCAAAGCTCCCATTGCAGAAAGAACCACAGCCCTGAAGTTTGTAAAATGGCTTGTTGAATCATAGAATCATAGAATATCAGGGTTGGAAGGGACCTCAGGAGGTCATCTAGTCCAACCCCCTGCTCAAAGCAGGACCAATTCCCAACTAAATCATCCCAGCCAGGGCTTTGTCAAGCCGGGCCTTAAAAACCTCCAAGGAAGGAGACTCCACCACCTCCCTAGGTAACACGTTCCAGTGCTTCACCACCCTCCTAGTGAAATAGTGTTTCCTAATATCCAACCTAGACCTCCCCCACTGCAACTTGAGACCATTGCTCCTTGTTCTGTCATCTGCCACCATTGAGAACAGCCGAGTTCCATCCTCTTTGGAACCCCCTTTCAGGTAGTTGTAGGCTGCTATCAAATCCCCCCTCATTCTTCTCTTCTGGAGACTAAACAATCCCAGTTCCCTCAGCCTCTCCTCATAAGTCATGCACTCCAGACCCCTAATCATTTTTGTTGCCCTCCGCTGGACTCTTTCCAATTTTTCCACATCCTTCTTGTAGTGTGGGGCCCAAAACTGGACACAGTACTCCAGATGAGGCCTCACCAATGTCGAATAAAGGGGAACGATCACGTCCCTCGATCTGCTGGCAATGCCCCTACTTATACAGCCCAAAATGCCGTTAGCCTTCTTGGCAACAAGAGCACACTGTTGACTCATATCCAGCTTCTCGTCCACTGTGACCCCAGGTCCTTTTCTGCAGAACTGCTACCTAGCCATTCGGTCCCTAGTCTGTAGCTGTGCATGGGATTCTTCCGTCCTAAGTGCAGGACTCTGCATTTGTCCTTGTTGAACCTCATCAGGTTTCTTTTGGCCCAATCCTCTAATTTGTCTAGGTCCCTCTGTATCCGATCCCTACCCTCTAGTGTATCTACCACGCCTCCTAGTTTAGTGCCGGGGGGAGGGCGGAGAGTCCGGCCGGGGCTCTCCGCTCTCCCCGGCGGCCAGAGCGCCGGGGGGAGGGCGGAGAGCCCCCAGCGGCCAGAGCGCTGGGAGGAGGGCGGCGAGCCCACCGCGGCTCGCTGCTCTCCCCGACTGGCTGGAGCGCCGGGGGGAGGGCGGCGAGCCCGGCCGGGGCCCCGCTCTCGCCGACCGGCCGGAGCGCTGGCGGGAGGGCGGCGAGCCCGGCCGGGGCCCCGCTCTCGGGCCGGAGCGCCCCGCCGCGCCGCCCCCCTCCAGGCACTGCCCCAAGCACATGCTTGGTGGGCTGGTGCCTGGAGCCAGCCCTGCCTCTCAGCCACTCAGGGTGTCTGGTCAATCAGGGTGTTTGTCTGTAGGTCAATTAGCTGGTCCCAGATACAGCTGCAGACCCTGATTCCTGAAACAGACGGACTAAGCCTGAACCCATATGTCTGAACTAAGGAAAGGACTCCATGGACTGCTGTCTCATGTCTAGCATCCCAACGCAGGAGTATCTGTACTTTAGTCCTTAAAATGTCTGCTCCACACTAACTCATAGAATCTAGAAATAGAAAAGACCTAGCAGGTCATCTCATTAAACCCTCTACTTAATGCAGGATTTTTCTCTAAAGGCTGCTTTTGAGTGTTTTCCCCAGTCTAGTACTAAGTGAATCAGAGCAAGAAGACGTCTTTCCCCTTGGGAGATGATTCTACAGTCTAATAATCCTCACTGTTTGGGAAATTTTACCGGTATTTTCCTTTGCTCTGAGAACTGTTTTTTTCTGTGTGTTCCATTTCAGCATAAATCAGCTGGTTATTATTTTAATGATATAAATACCTGGCAGAAACTACTTAAATTATGAAAGAGACAGATTTATTCAGCTTTATTCGTTTGATTTTTAAATTGCTCACAGAGTTCCTATTTCAACCACCCCACCTCCTTGATCTTAATATTTCTTTCACTTAACCGATCTGATATTATATATATTTTTCATCTAGGGAAAAAATTAGACAGACCAGAAGCGATACCTTTGCCAATTCATCTTCACTTACACTTTCTTCATTCAGCCTGTCAGACGCTACCGGGGAAAAGAGACAAAGCTGGAGCATGACAAATAGGGCCTGTGATTGTTTTCAACATGCCACAAAAAAAGTAGGACAAAATATCTTAATGTTTTCCTCTTTTCCTTCATCCGTCATTCAGCAGAGATTTGCTGTCATTTATAAAGGTCACTGGCCTATGAAGCATCAGAGAAAGTGAAAAACTTTTTCTGTCCCTCTAAGTATGCATTTAAAGACCAGCGGTAATACAATGCCTGTAAAACTAGGGCTCCAACCACAGCTCATCAGGATCAGTTTAGTGCAGAGGATTTCAGGAGACTGCGCTTAGCCTAATTAAGTCTGCCCAGGCTACCTACAAGCTAGGTAAAATAGCAGTTGAATGTAAAAACCTCAAAAGTGGTAATAACCCTGACAGTTCTTATTCTAAAGCTCACAGAGTATCTTATACCAATCATTCATCCCCATGCAAAGGGCCAGCACAGAGTCAATGTACCTCTTAAATCTCACTTAAGCAATACATAAGCTTTGTACTGGCACTCTACACAGAGGTCTCTTTCACCCAGGGTGTGATCTTGCAAGTACGGCTGGTTGAAAATGTTATGTTGAAACAGTTTTTAAGTGGAAAATTGGGATTTTGACTAAATTATTATTTTTTTTTTTTGTGGGAAACTGAACAAATGCCTAAAAACTTAAATATTTTTATTTGGAAATGCTACTGCTGGTGTCTCATGGGAGTTGTAGTTCTGGTACCTCATGTCCCTGTTCTTCTCTATGAGCCAGCTTCCCTGGCAGATAGTACATATCCCATGATTAACCAATGGTTGAGGGACTAGTTAAGGTTTTATCCACACTGGAACAGTCACTTGGCCAGCCAGAGAAAGACTGTAGTCAAATGGGTAGGGCATCCATCTTGGAGGTGGGAGATCCATGGTCCAGTCCCACTGCTCCAATCACTCTTTCATTATCTAATCCACAGTGGAACAGCTTCAACAGGAGACAATGAAGGAGCCCCACACCAGACTATCTCATAGCTCAATGGTTGGAGCACTCCCCTGAGAGGTGGGAGACGTGTTCAAATCCTTTCTCCCCATCTGGCAGAGAGGGGAGAATTGAATCTGAGTTTCCCCATCCTAAGTGATTGCTTTAACCATAAGGCTAAAAGTTACAGCATGGGCAGCAGCACCACCACCTTCTCCTCCTCCTCCGGCAGCCACATTTTGAATGGGACCTGATCTGATTGGCAGCCTCTGAGCATGCCTATTGGATTGGGCCCCTCACATGAGATTGGTGGCCAAATGCCTATCTTCCCCCGGTTTGTGGATCACTCTGGGGCTCACGCGGGAGATAGGTGTCTGGACACTTAGAGTGAGGCAGCAGGGAGTATGCCCAGAGGCAGAAATTTGGGCACACAGGGAACTTTTATCCTGAAAACTTAGGCATGGAGTTTAGCACCTATAGGGTTGAGTGAGGGTTCTGTGGATCACAGTGTAGCCTAAAACTGGGATTTAGGCCCTAATCCCTAGATTTAGGCACCTAGGTAGCTTTGTGGATCAGGGCCTTAGAGTTTGCCACTCTGTTACAGGCACAGTGGTGAATGGTGCCAAGTGCACCATATGGAGAAAGGATGAGCATTTATCATTGAGCTAAAAGCTCACCCGCATCCTTCAACAGCCAAATATTCACATGCGTTTGGCCTCAATCATGAGAGCACTTATGCATAGGCCTCACTTAAAGTCTACTTGCATGCTTAAGGTTAAGCACCTGCACAAGTCTGGAGGCTCAGGGGCTTTATGGGAGACTGTTATATCCATAATACAGAATATGGACAAGATTAATTATTGGAATAGTTTTTTTCTTTCATTCTGATGGTGAACCCTAACCAGTTTTCAAAGTGCAGGTTCAGGGCTGCCTTTACATTGTTCTGATGATTACTAACCTAACGTATACTTTAATTTTACCAAGAGAACTGACATTGGTTCAACAAAGACATTTTATTTTCAGATTTTAAGAAAAGGCAGTTTTCTGAACAATAAAATAACTTGGTAAAGTTTAAAACAATAATACAGACAGAGCATGTTATTCAAGCTACATAGGCATTCATGCACCTCAACTGAATTTATCTAGAAGAGACTAGTAAAAAAAATAAGACTCTGAGTACACTTGACACACATCATCATTCTTGGTAATGTAAGAAAATATAAAGTCTGGGATAATTTAAGGCAATTTAAACCAGTGATGCTTGAGATTATCTGAACCTCTTCTTAACCCATCCAGGAGCTGCCTGAATGAGACTGCAAGTGTAACGTAAAATTACAGCTTCAACCAAAAGGGCTTGGTCTATACTGGTATTTTTCTTAAATCATCTCACTGTTGCACTACAGCTCTATAAGTGGTAGCAACAGTGGGAGAGTCAGTAAAAATTTGTCACTGGCTTTTTCACTGTCGTATTGTCTAGCCCTGTTGTACATGGGGCTCGATGGCACGGTGATCACAAAATGCTTGAGTCCAATCTTCGCTAGTCTCTCGCCATTGCTACCCCAGGTGGTAGCACAACAGTAAAATGCTAGTCTAGGCAAAGACAAGAAGTCTATTAGTGGGCTCCAGTCCTTGGCTTCTGCATTCTCCAAGAGCATGACAATTAGAACTGGAAAAATACTACTAAAACTATTTGTAAATTGGATTTCTACCATATGACAGTCTGATGGGCAAATGATTAAATAAACACACAAAAATGGAAAAAGATCAATTTTGTTTAAACATGTCCTCCACTCTACTTCCCTGCCGCAGGCATTTCTAATGTAGTGTGTTGGGTCCCAGTCCTGCAAGGAGCTCCACACAGGTGGATCCAGGTGTCTGTCTGGCACCTCACTGAAGTCAACAAGTCTCTGCATAAGCACAGGGGTCTGCTCATGTACAACTCATTGCAGGACTAGTGCCTTAGTCTAGGCCAGGGGTAGGCAACCTATGGCACGCATGACGAAGGCGGCACGAAAGCTGATTTTCAGTGGCACTCACACTGCCCGGGTGCTGGCCACCGGTCCATGGGGCTCCGCATTTTAATTTAATTTTAAATGAAGCTTCTTAAACATTTAAAAAACCTTATTTACTTTACATACAACAATAGTTTAGTTATATATTATAGACTTATAGAAAGAGACCTTCTAAAAAATGTTAAAATGTATGACTGGCACGCAAAACCTTAAATTTGAGTGAATAAATGAAGACTCGGCACACCACTTCTGAAAGGTTGCCGACCCCTGGTCTAGGCAGCCTTAAGCAAAACACAACACAAAAAATAGGTGAGGTTCTTCTCTTTTTGGGGCTCAGATTTTATGGGCCAAATAACTCTTCCATTCTGGTACAGGGACCCTGGGAAAGGAATCTCACTACATGATACCTACACCAGTGGAAATGTTGAGGGAGGCATTTTTCCCCTTTCTCCCTATCCAGCAGCTTGGGGCTCTGCTAACTGTATTCACTAGTTATGCTAAATGTATGGATCCCATCACAGGTGTGTCACAGAGTGCTATTATCTCCAGTTTACAGCTGGAGAACTGAGGCCTCGAGGCCCAGATTTTCTAAGGTATTTAGGCACCTAACTCCCATTGAAGATCTGTGCCAGAATAACTAAGGGTGTGTCTACACGGCAATTAAAAACCCAACTCAGGATTGCACTGTGGAGCTGTTTAATGGCAGTGTAGATGTCTAGGCTTAGCTTGAGTCAGCTGGCATGGGCCAGCTGGAGGTGTCTAATTGTGGTGTAGACATAAACTAAGTGACTGGCCCAAGATCACACATAGATTCAGGGATGAGAAGGGAATTGAACCTCGGTCTTCTAAGTCAAAGACTAATACCCTAACTGTGGCTCAAGCCTTCCTTCTTGCAGCTGCTGAAATACAGGGTATAGCTGGCAGAAAGGGAGGATAGGTGGGACTTCCCTAAGCCTTGGTGATTCTAGCTGCCACATACGCGGCTTTTTGGGTAATTAGCTGCAAGTGCAAATTGCACCAGCCTTCAGGCCACTCTAACTGACACAGAGGGACTAGTGCAACATGTAGTTGACCCAGAATTGAGGGCACTTTCATGCTCTTCTTGCACTGTAAAAGCCTCAGCCATTATCTTTACCACCAATTAGCTCCTAATTGCCTAAATTTTGTTTGAAAATGGGACTTAGGAACCTACTGAGTACTGATGTAATCTTGAAAATTTCACACTGAATTTTACCACAGTGAAATCAAATAACGTAGCAACAATGTAAACACCCCAAGATCTAATCAACCTACATACACGGTCCCCCGCCATATCACCACTAATGAGCCTCATCCGACACCTCCCTCTTCACAAGCAAGAGAGAAAAGGTGGGCTTTGAAGACTAAAGCTTAGGATGTCACGGACATAGGGCATTCCAAAGATCCAGAGCCCTAATAGAGAATACCCTGCCAGCTGTACCCTCTCTCTTATATCAATGGGGCATCACATCAGCTCCACCAGCATCATTGATCATACCTGTGAAAGTATACATGGGGGGTAGGGGTGGGGAGAGGGTGTCTTAAATGGATGGATGAATGGGTTCAATAAAAATAAATAAACTAAGAACTGGACTTGACCCTTAATCCCCAAATTTAAACCAAACCCTAGATTGACTTCCATGGGAATGGACTCACAAGAAAACTTTTTCTGAGGTTTGAAGAAGCTTGGTTCATTTATTTCTGGCTTATTTTTCACTTTCACATGTTCTGAGCAGAAGTGGAGGCATCACAATACCATAAGAAAAAAACATTATCCTAGCATTTCCAACATGAGCAGAGCAGGAATCACTGAAAATCTCACGAGAGAGCTATTTTGGCAGAGCCAAGAAGGTCAGATAAACATCTGAATGGAACTTCCTAAACGTTTATTGAGAGTCATTAGTCACCAATTTTAAACAATGCTGAAAGTCATTCACACCTGAAAAAATCCCAGTGGTAATATGGGCCTACTTCAAAACCAGATTTGTCACTTTAAATAATTAGTTTAGTTTTCCCTTACTCATTGTAGCTTTCCTTTACCTTTAGTAAAATGAAACATTTTCAATGCAAATGAAGCATACACACTATGCTACAGTTATGTTTGAAACCTGCTACACTATTTCAAGCCCCCTGAGCGTTGGTATATTGGCCAAATAAATCTTCCAGATAGGTAATAATACAGTACAGGTTATAATACTTTCTTGTTTCCATGTCATATCATTTACCTTTACTGCTTATCAGTAACTGCATGTTTGCTGAAGAAATATACTCTGGCACAGGCAATTCTCACTTAATCTGCATAATTCCCAAATGGAGCATAGTAAAACTTTTGTTTGAAAGTATTAATAGGTGATAAGAGAAAGGTCGCTTTGAATATCCCTGCAAAATGTTCTCTTCAGGTGAAATTGTCCTCTCTGCAGAGAGCCAACATATGGCCTATGCAGCACGTAAGCCCCAATTAAACCGTACATTGACAATTTTAGTGGCTTTTAAGTGGTGCATAGGTCTATGCTGGCCTGCTGGGTTGCCAACTTTCCAATTATTCAAAACCAGACACTACAAACCCACCCCACCTCCATCCCGTTGCTCACTCCCCCCTTCCCCGGGACTCACCTGCCACCTGCAGACCTGGGCTGGGAGGAGCAGAAGCAGAGCCTGCCTGCCTAACTCGGACATGGCAAGGTGTGTGTGTGGGGGGGGGGGGGTCAGTTCTCAAAGTAAGGGACAATTGGGGCATGGTGGGGCAGGTCGGTCCCTGGAGTGAGGGTCCGGGGCAATTGGGGAGGGGGGGAGCGGTCCCCAGAGCAAGGGGCCGGGGGGGGTTGGTCCCTGGAGCTGGAGTCCCAGGAGTTTGAGAAGGCAGTACCTACATCTCCTCTCTGCTGGAGCTGGAAACCAGTTCCTAAGCTTCTCTCGAGTCCATCAGCTGAACTCCTCCAGCAGCAGCTGCTCTTCCCACCCTCCCAGCAGCAGAAGCCGGTTACTGCGGTAACCGGAGTTTTGGTGTCCAGTCAGCAGTACTGACCAGACACTGCACAGGTCTCCTTTCAACCGGACTTTCCGGTCAAAAAACAGACACCTGCCAATCCTGCCTGCTCAGGGATGAATATCGCTGTGACCGGAATCCCAGGGGAGCCAGCTAAGGTCACTCAATTAGGGTGAACTGCAACAAATGGGGCAGACAATCCCCAAAGCTGGTGGATATTCCAATACTTAGATTTATCAAGACAGCACAAAACAGCTTCTGTTATACCTTACTGGTTACTCAGAAGTCCACAACACAGTTCCCTTAAAGTAACCCAGCCTCAGGCCTCCACCTAGTTACCCAAGTCAGATATGATGAGGATTAATGAAAATCTTATTTCATCATATAAAAGAAAAGGTTCTACCAATCCCAAAGGATCGGACACATTACCTCCCAGGTTAATGAATATTCCAGATTTTACCCAAATACACGCTTACATCCAATTCTTATTAATTAAACTAAAATTTATTAAAAAAGAAAAGAGAGTATGGTTAAAAGAATAATATACATACAGACATGAGTAATCTTCAGATTCATAGCAGAGATGGTGAGCTTTGTAGTTGCAAAAAGTTCTTTCAGAATAGTCCATAGGTTATAGTCCAATGTTTATATTTCAGAGTGGTCCAGTCAGAACTGGGATCTCAATCCTTGTGGCTTAGGCTTCCCTTGCATGAAACCTCAAGCAGATCTGAGATAAAAAGGATTGGGACCCAAGGATCTTTTATACAATTTCAAGCCTTCTTTGACAAGTCAGAGTACCTTGGCTTACAATAGGTAATTAGAGCCACTTTGAAGTAGGTCCATGGTACTTAGCTATACAAATTAACATAAGGCAATTGCCCATTTCTCCACCATTCACAGATGATTTGCTATACATTTCAAAAAGAGATGAATACAATGATATTCCGTGTTTACAATTCATTTAAATGCTAGGATGTTCTTTTGATCTCTGAATTAACAGAATACAGCATAGACAGGGACTGTTGATTACATTGTTGACCACTACCCATATATAAATATGTAAATACACAAAAACACAAACATTATCTCCGCATATGTCTTTAAGGGTTGAATTTGAGTCATTTATTCTGCAGGATGCTTAACCCTTTCTGGTCATGCGCCACAATCGCCTTTCAGGCCAGACTGCTTAATTTAGACAATGACCCAAGTGTGGACAACAGGGGAGAGCTCTGCAAGGGATTGTATTTCCAAAGCACAGGGGAACATGCACACTGTACCATTGCTTTGGATGAAAATGACACCACCTAGTCTTAGAGAGGATTTGTAGTCAGACTTTAAATATCCAGCTTACTTAATCATCTCCTCAGGAGATGGAAGAACATAGCCATGGCTCATCTGCACTTCCTCCTTGCTCGTTTGGGAATGAATCAAGCCCTGGGAGAACACAGGAACCACTATTGTGCCTAGCCCTTGCATAGGGTGGACGGGAGGCAGGGGAAATCACAGTCTGACCCTAAGTGGAGCAGGTATAAGAAGCCTTGTAATTAAAAAACAGAACTCAACCATAAATTTCAAAGCCTATATTTTCTGTGATGTATCAGATGTTGTCTTACAACAGAAGCTATAAACCAATGAATATGAAATGGTAAAGAGTGTTAAATGTTAAGATGCATTGAAAATATGCCAAACAATATAAACAAGATTTCTTCCTGACACCTTAAAAGGATGCTGACAGGTTGATCTAAGCTAAAATTTTAGTGTTTCTTAAAACAAGGGTTAACCTTAAGACAATAGAAATGTTTTCATACCCCCCATTTTTTAAAATTCTAATAGGAACCTTTTTAAAATATTTGAATTTAAATATTCCTTGGCTTCTGCTAATGCGTGATGGGCTGAATCGAAAACTCACTGAAAAGGCAAGTAAAATTGACTAATCCATTTTCATTGCCCAACCTGAGCAAAATACAAAATGTAAATAGCCAGCATCAATAATAAAAAAAATAGATTAGTTTTTGAGAGCTCATTCACTTTGTTAATGGTCTCAGGTATTGTTAACACTAATAAGGACATCATGTTTTTTTTAAACATGTAGGGCCGAATTTTGTTTTCAGTTACACTGGTGTAAATCCTTTCATAGAATTATCTCACATTGACACAGGTGTGTTTGAGAGCACAGTTTGGCCAATGCTTCTTAACCTGAAAATGTCAGTTTAAAAATTCTCAATGTTATAAAGTAGATGATAGGACCACACTTACATCTTTTTCAGCCTTGGTATATTACATCATACCAAAGTGAAACTAGGAGTTAATACTACTGGGAATTAAATAACATGAATAATAACTGAAAACATGTTAAAGTACTGAAAAAATTGAGACAAGTCTCTTCATTATAATATGCAACATAAGAGAAATTATATCAGATCCAAGCTATTATAGGATGTGAGGAAATGTGAGCTCTTTATGAATGTGATCCAAAGCCCATTAGGGTCTTTCCACTGATTTTAGATCAAGCCCTAAATCTTTTATTCAGGCATGGCTTGAGCTCATTTATATGTGTAAAAGGGACTCGATTATTTGGCAATAGGAACTTTGGGAATTCAGCCTTAATATTTAAATTAGTCAAGTGCTTGATTTTGAAAGTGGAGAAACAGGAGCACTTAATTTCACTTCACTTTCCTTGCATGTGAGTTGGCAACCAGCTGACTGTAAATCCCTGATGAGATTTGCTTATATGTGATAATTTAATTAGATTTGTAAAAGTCTTTGAGGTCCTCAGATTATAGGTGTCACATAAATGCAAAGAGGGAGGAGTTGCAGTGATAACAGTTTATTTCTCCACATATATTTCTATTTTATTTTATTCCTTTCCAATGCAATGGATGTTTTCTCCTATCCTTTCCCAGTTCTAAGGTTTGCTAAAATATGGGCCTCACAGAACATTCAAGTCCCTGATCCTAACTGAAATCATTGGCCAAATTCCCATTGACTTTCAACAGAAGCTGGGTCAGGCCCACAGCATTTTTCTTTCCACGTGTTATTGCAAGCACCTCTGTTTTCCTTTTCTTTCTCTTTCATTTAGACTCCCTGCCACTGATCCTGTTGCATTTGCTACAGAGTGGACCATGGAACCTGACAATCCCATTCAGTTACTGATCGGACTTTCCATCATGAAGACAATGTAATAAATCACAGGGAAGACTTGTTTATGAAACATTTGTATTTTCACCCAGCTGTCTGGGAAAAGAAAGGATTTAA
>NW_020664531.1:1876137-1894214 GCF_002925995.2 Terrapene triunguis
CCTCTTGCACCCCAACCCACTGCCCTGAGCCCCCTGCCGCACCCCACACTCCTCTTGCACCCCAACCCACTGCCCTGATCTCCCTGCTGCACCCCACACTCCTCTTGCACCCCAACCCCCTGCCCTGAGCCCCCTGCCGCACCCCACACTCCTCTTGCACCCCAACCCCCTGCCCTGAGCACACAGACTGCACATAGGAAGGGTTCTGAGAGTCCAGCCAACCAATCCAGAATGCCTCTAGCAGCTCTCTGATGCATAGGGGGATTTTGCACTGTTACATCCCTTCATGCTAACAAAAACAACAAGGAGTCTGGTGGCACCTTAAAGACTAACAGATTTATTTGGGCATAAGCTTTCGTGGGTAAAAAACCTCACTTCTTCAGATGCACTTGATACTTGATCCCTTCATGCTGTACAGCATACTCCCCCTTTGCTTGTCTGGCCAGTTCTCCTACATGGACCCTTTGTGAGACTATGTGCCCAGGGAAATAGTGAGTGAGCAGGCAATGCATGCCATGGGAGACCAGGAACTGGAATACTACCCGTCCCTTAGGTAGGCTATGTAAAGGGTGACTGGGCTCTCCCACTATACACCCATGCAAAGCCCAGGCAGAACCTGGCCCATGGTGTCTCTGAAGGAAATACATTTACATCTCTGGCAAAATTATTGTTACCCCCTTTGACCTGAGCAGCTAGTCAAAGTTTGAGGCTCTGCGGGTGTTCCAGGTGGGAGAAGAAATTGATGATGGAGTCTGGTATTTTCATTGATGCAATCTTTTTTATTTACAAGGAATGTACAAAGTCCTGCTTTCCTGAACACAGAAGAAGCCAAACAGGGGACAAGGTCCTTGCCCACAGCACCCAGAACACTCTTTTCAGCCAGCTATCTCTCTAAGCTTTTTCCAGGGTTGAGTTGCCAGCTGCCTATTCAGTGTCTCTGTTTCTTGTCTTCAACTTGTCTCTGTTTGACACACACCTCTGGTCAAATAATACCCAACAGAACCCTCCACCTAAATGATGCTAATTTCTGGGTGGGCTCATATATCATTTTGTCTTAGCTCGGAACTCATAATGAACTTATTTTAAAATAAAGGGTGGAGGTTAATCTCATAACATTATTATTTAACAATTTGCTAACCATTTGCTCTGCTCTGTATAAACACACAAGATGATATAGTCCCTGTCTCAAACAACATATGTTCTAGTTCAGACACAGACTAAACAGTTCTGACATTCTGGGCCTAATTCTTCATTGCTTTCCATTGTGCATAGTCACTTACATCAATGCAAAACCGGTAGCATTTTTCACCCAACCAGAAGGGTTATACACCCACACTCTGCACAGATGTAAATGACTGGGGCACAAAGTGCAAGACACTGGAGAATGAGTCCAACTGTATAGGCTATGCTGGGTGAAAGAACCACCTAAGGGTGTTGGAGAAATTCTGCAATGAGCATCTTCCAAGGGCAAGATTGTGATTTGTCAAGAAAAGATTCTTAATATGTTTTCACCTGTGGAAATTCAGGAAGTGAAAACTTATAGTTATTCATAACCATATGCAGGACTTAGGAACTCCCTAGGAATTCTTTCATGTGCCTGGTTGCTTCATATCCTGGAACTACAGCATTAACTCAGACTATTCAGCAGCTCTTCATATATTGCAGTGTCATGACCTGCACAGACAAGGCGCACCTCTGATCAGAATTTGGATGCACAGTTGGTTTCCTTATAGGGAGCAGGAGACAATTTATTGCTGACTACATGAATTTTTCCAATGCACTTTAATCACAAGGAGGCGGTCAAGTGCTGCTGTCATTCCTTCCCTGGCTTTTTGGCCAATAAACTTTGGTGATGTATCTTTAGACCTTAATGAGGATATAGTGGAGCTCAAGGAAAGATGTTTATCCCAGTCTGAAAAAAATATTTCCTTCACTTTTTTTCTGTTATATTTAAAAATAACTGAATTTGGAAAACATTTGTCAAATAGAATTGGACTGTGAGCAGCTTCCTTAGAAATGGTTGGCCCATTATCATGCACCATTCTGCCTGGTGAGAGACCATCTTTGAGAGTACTAGCATAAGCCACCATGTTTTTCATTACTAGTAATGGGATCCAATTGCTTCTTCATCTTCCCTTACTCACTTTCCTTTTTTTTTACTTAGGATGAAGAGAAGCAAAAAGCCAAAACACAAGTTACCAGAGAAAATCTGAGCCAGGACCAAGGGGGAGGAATGGAGGAGTTGGAATATTACCCAGGTTGTTTCCTGCACCAGGTCAGCACGTTCATATCCAAATTCAACAATAAGTGCTCACTGCTAGGCACTTAAATTCATATTTGGGCATCTATGTAGAATCTGTTAGTTGTCGATGGCCTCAATCCTTAAGTAAGTTGTGCTTGCCTGGAACTTCACTAAAGTCAAAGAAGTGGGCGCAGTGCCAACTCATATACAACACATTGTATCAGACTCTTATTGTACATTCAGCTGACAAATTTAGGCATGTCCATTTGAAAATGTTGGTCCCAGATTTTGTCAGGAACATAGTGACATTCTGACAGTGACAGAATTATGAATTTTTCCAAACTTGGCACAGGATGAAGTTCTGCCATTTTTCAGCAAGTCAGGTAATGGAATAACCATTTGTCTCCTGTGGTAACTACTTTTCATATCATGGCGGGTGGGGTGGGGGAACAGAAAAAAAAATAAGGATTTTCCTTCATTTTTTATTTATTTATGGAGCAGACTCACAAAAATGTTATCTTCTGCCAGTTGTGATCATTTGTCCCCCATTAACACAATTAATTTTGACACAACAGCTTTAAATGCGTATCAATTAAAAGGAGAGTGATTTTCTTCAAAAGCTTGCTTAATGCAGTACTAAGCAAAAGTGCGAGACAGAGGAGTGTAAACTGAATTCCTTTGTTTATCAACAGAACAAATGCAGCATAGGATCCTGACTATTGCATATCAGTAGTGACCTGGGAGGATTATCTCTAGGGCTCAGAAGACATCCTATACGGTGGGATGGAGGAAGGATAATTTTATAGTCAAGGCACTGGACTAGGAGTCAGGAGAACTGGATTCAATTCCCAGCTTTGCCACTGAGTTCTGATGGGCAAGTCATTTACTCTCTGTGCCTCCATTCTCCATATGTCAAATGAGAAGAACGTTTCTTCGCTGTTAATGTGTGTCTGCCTGATCTATGTAGGCTCTGACCCTGCACTGAGAACCAAAGGGGCAGACACATGAGCCTGGTTGTTGGTGCATCTGTGAGTTCCCGGGGTGCCCAGAACTGTGAGTCACTGTGTTACCTCCGTGTCTCCAGGGAGAGGGAAACTTACTTGTGCTCAAATGGGTGTCAGCTCCCTGGCACCACTAGCCTGTTAGCTACCCAACAATCTCCTCGGTGCTCTGCCAACCCTTCCTTTGCCTTGAAGGTTAACAATAGGTGTACCCCAATCCCCGAGCCCCTTCGATATATTCCCTTGTAGTATCCAGTCCATTATCCCCTGAACACAATTTAAATTTATCATCAAAGACAAAGATTTAAGAGATAGTGAGTAAGGATAAAACAAATAGGTTACATATAAAACAAAAGTAATAACATGCTTTCTAGAAGCTGAATTTAGCAGATTAATCTTCTGTCTAAAGAAGCTAATTTCATCCCAAATCGTCTTCTGCAGTATTTCAACCAGGCTGGGTGTGATCCTGTTTTAATGAATGTAATGGCACTGCCTGATTATTTCGTAGATGCAGGATAAAGAGACATCTTTGTGTTGCATTCTTATATTCCCCAAATTTCATCCTCTCCCCAGAGACAGGACAACCCCCTGAGGTTCCTTCTCTGGTGTCCTGTCTTCCTGCTGATATCCCATCCTCCTGTTGATTTTGTATGTAAATTGGGCTTCCACTGTGTTGTCTTCAAAAACTCAATTTACGTGTGAACTAAGAAACAGGTGAATATACATCCTTTGTCTGGCAGAAACCGGTTTGTCAACCTTGCCTTAGTATAGACTTTAGGAACGTATTTTCACTGTACATATATACCTACTTACATAGTATCTGTACATACATTTCACAACAATATTAATGACCAGTGTGATCCTCGCTTTCATTTAAGACCTTACATGACAGTCTTTGGTGAACCAGCACAGGGCCACCCAGAGGAGGGGGCAAGTGGGGCAATTTGCCCCAGGCCCCGGGCCCCGCAGGGGCCCCCACGAGAGTTTTCTGGGGCCCCTGGAGCGGGGTCCTTCACTCGCTCCGGGGGCCCCGGAAAACTCTCGTGAGGCCCGGGCCCCCGGAGCTTCTTCCGCTCCGGGTCTTTGGCGGCAATTCGGCGGCAAAGGGTCCTTCCGCCCCGGGACCCGCTGCCAAAGACCCGAGGCCCCCTGAATCCTCTGGGCGGCCCTGAACCAGCATGAATATACCAGGATTAGGGTACTGCTTGGGTAAATCCCTTGATATCTGGCATTGAAGAGTTTTAGGGTCACAGCATTAAAGCTTTAGAATGTAAACTCTATGGGACAAGGACTGTCTCTTACTACGCCTTTGTACAGCACAATGGGACCCGAATCTCAATTATAATACCCATCATAATAATAATAATTCTAGTGCTTATAATTTTCATTAGTAGATCTCAAACATTTTACAAAGGAGGCCAGGATCTTTAAACCCATAGTAAATAAGGGCTGATACTGCTCAGATTGTTGTCAATATATTGTATGATTCTTGTAAGCCGTGGAAAATATATTATAGGGAACAACCCTACACTGGTAGGGGCTGAACTAAATGGTATAACAACATTTTTCCACCTCAGACATTCATGATGGTGACAACATTTGGACATGGATGTGAAAACCGCACTGAGACTGCCAACTTGCTAAACATAGCCTGCCAAACTACCTTCATGAAAATGACTTTTGGTCACCACTAATTTCATGCCTTAATAGGTAAGAAGGTTAGTATGTCACTGAATGCACTGCTGATCACAACAACTTTTATAGAAACAGCATGGGCCAGATGTAGACTATTAGACAGCATTAGTGATTCAGCTTCAGAAAGGCTTAGGAGCCTCTTTTCATGCTGAAGGCAAAAACTGAAGATACTAATTGTACTTCTTGTAGTGTCAGACTCTTCATCTGAATGAGATGCTTTGTGATTTCCATAAACCCCTGGAGCATAATGATTGAGTTGAAATACATTTCATGACAGATTGACAAAGAGGGCAATTTTTTTTCTTAATACAGCTATTGGAATACATCACCATAAAGGGAAGCCCCCCAAAAGACATTTTATATATATATTATGGTGGTATATATACACACACACACACACACACACACACACACACACACACACACACAGTGGTATTGTTTCCAGAAATGTTCTGCAAGATTTTTTCTAACAATAAACCTCATATTGTCTCCTCCTTGTCCCACACAGTGAAAATATTTTGAAAGTGGTTTATATATATATTATATATAAGTGGTTTATATATATGTTTAAAAAATTGCACTGTGTATGTGTGTGTGTGTATATATATATAATATACACACACACACACACACACACACACATACACAGTGCAATTTTTTAAACATATATATATATATATATACACACACACACACACATACACAGTGCAATTTTTTAAACCACTGAGAATGATGCATACAGTAAAGTTTCATTCTGACATCAGTTATGCTTGTGGAAATGGGGACAGACTTCACTGAAATAAGTGGTATCATATTGGTGAAAGAAACATGACATTCATGCCCCATATTTAGGTAACATCACATTCCATTTGTTGGTGTTAGTTACAGGAAGCATTCCCAAGAAGACCCCCAAACCAAACAAAATTCACTACGTCAGGTTTTTGTTTTGTTTTGTTTTGTTTGTTTTTTAATTAAAGAACAAACCTGAAATGCAAACGAGATTTGTTGGAACATTGAGTAAGGTTTATCGATTTTTACAGTGGAAACTGGATCCGGTTTTGAGAGACAATGTGTGTGGTTTTGTTGGTAATTTAGTGTGGATATAACATGTTGTGACTGATTTTTAATTTGGGCCTTTGAGTTTGATTGAACCCAAAACTCAGAGCAAAAGTGCAGGGCAGAGCAAGCCTGAGCAGAATAAAACCAAAGAGAATATTCCCATAAGGCCCTACGAAGTGAAACCACCAGGGTTGACAGCATAGTTGCCAGCTTTCACGTGGTAAATAAGCACCCCAACTTTCACAAGCCAAAAAACAAGCTAATCCCATTTCAAAACAAGCCAATCTCTAAGAACCCCAACACTCTATGTGACTAGATCCCCCTTGCGTGCAGTCTGGGACTGTGGTGGGCCTGCTGTGCACCCCTGACTTTCTCCCTCCCTTGCCCCTGCTTGCCCCCAATTAAGAAAAAAAAAAAAAAAAAAAAAAGAAGCAACAAGCAACAATCTACAATCCAAACAAGCAACAAGTTAAAAGCCAAAAAAAACAACTCACAAGCCAATTAAGCCAAAAACTAGCCCAATTTCTGAGGTTTTTTCACAGGTTTGGAATGTCTGGTTGACGGCTTTAGTCCAAACGGTTTGTGGATAGGTACATCCTCTACTGCTTGGAAAATGTCACAACTAGAACTGAACCCAAACCAACCCCACTGAGTCTTTTGAGAGTTTGGCATCCAACCTTGAATCTGCATGCAGGGAGGGGTTCTTCCTTGTGCTACGACTCCTCTACGCCACTGCAGCGCTTGACAGAATTATAAAAGAATTCACCTAGTGCAGGCAGTGAGTAGGGAAGATACAAGCTGACCTATGTAGGACTCCTTACAACTCCACATATACAGTGTAGGTGGGTGGGTGAAGGAAGGGGATGGGATGGGGGAGCACTGGCATAATGTTGAGCAGCTCCCTGGGCCACTCTCAGGGTATGTCTACATTGCAAAGTTTTTGCGCAACAAGTTATACCACTTTTATTAAAGCACTGGAATTAAACTGCTGTTGCGAGTGCACACTGTGCTCCTTGTGACCGTGGAGCGCATCCACATTAGCAGCTCGTGCCACGGCAAAGACAGCAGTGCATTGTGGTAGCTATGCCACTGTGCAACTGGCTGCAGGGTGCTTTGGGAAGGGTTTGCAATGCCTCGTGGGGCAGGCACAGCATCACATGATGCAGGTTTCCCAATCCCATTGTTCCATGGGCATCCTACTACACTGCCAGCTGTTTTGCAACTGAAGTGGAAGGGGGAGTGTGTGTGACAGGGACTGTGTATGTGTGTGTGGGGGGGAGAGAGAGACTGTGTTTTGGGGGACAGAGAGAGTGTGTCAGCCTGCTGTCTTGTAAGTTTAGACAGCGGCAGGAAGCAATCAGTCCCGAGGTAGGGGGAGGCAAAAAAACCCAACATCAGCTCCTGCCTCCCTTCCCAGCTCTCTGCACAGCAATCTCCCTCCCTCCTCTATCTCGCTCTCTCTCTCTCTCTCACACACACACACACACAGGCCTGCCTCTGTTTTCAAGAGCACAAGCATTCCACAATAATGGTTTGCTTTGTGTCCTGGAGTAGATCAGCCCAGCACTCAAGGGCTGTCAGAAACAGAGCTTTGAAAGGGGAGAGGCGCATGTCTCCAGGGCAGCCAGCCGAGTTCAAAACAATGATACTTCTGGAGGCCACTTATAGTACTGAAAGGAACTGATGTGTTTACACTGGTAATGCAGCCCAGGAGCATCTGTGCTGTAGTAGTTTCTGCACACTAAGGCTATGGCTACACTGGTGCTTTACAGCGCTGCAACTTTCTCGCTCACACCCCTGAGTGCAGCAAGTTACAGCGCTGTAAAGCGCCAGTGTAAACTAATCCCCTCATGGAGGTGGAGTACCTGCAGTGCTGGGAGAGCTCTCTCCCAGCGCAGGTGCGCGACCACACTCGCACTTCAAAGCGCTGCCGCGGGCAGGGCCGGCTCCAGGCACCAGCCTATCAAGCATGTGCTTGGGGCAGCACCTGGAGGGGGGCGGCGCTCACCCGGGGAGAGCGGAGCCGCAGCTGGCTCGCTGCCCTCCCCCGGCGCTCTGGCCGGCTGGGGAGAGCGGGGCCCCGGACGGGCTCTCCGCCCTCCTCCCAGCGCTCCGGCCGGTCGGGGAGAGCGGGGCCCCGGACGGGCTCTCCGCCCTCCTCCCGGCACTCCGGCTGGTCGGGGAGAGCGGGGCCGCGGCCGGGCTCGGCGCCCTCCCCTGCCGCGCTCCCCGCTGGGGGGCGGCGGGAGGCTTTTTTGCCTGGGGCGGCAAAAAAGCCAGAGCCGGCCCTGGCCGCGGGAGCGCTCCCGCAGCAGCACTTTGAAGTTTCAAGTGTAGCCATGGCATAAGTGGCTTGGCAGTGTCTATACCTCAGGAGTTACACTGTAGAAAGCTGCTTTACTGCGCATTAACTTGCCAGTGTAGACAAGGCCTAAGTTATGAAAGTGACTGTTTCAGTTTCTGACCAACCCAGAATCTCAAGGATGTAAAGGTGGCTTAAAGCTACCTTTACTGCTGTTATAACTGTAATTACCGGTGGCTACATGCTGAAACTCCTGGGGGCTTAGCACACAATCTGATCTCATCACACAATTTTGCCATTGTGTCTTATCTCTGTCATGTCTGAACCAAAGCCAGATATCCAAACTCCTTTAAAAAGGGATTTGGTGAAAGTCCAGATTTTGTAGCTATAGTCTCCAGCAGCCCCTCTCCTGTGTGTGTATGCGCACACCCACGCACCCACACGCATACACACGTACACACACTGCTATCTAAAGGATGGAATATGTCCAATCTGTTCAAGTGTTTATCAGCTTTTAAACATTTCACTCTTTAATGCCTATCTTGAAAAGAGGGGACAAACCCTAGTACTATTGACAGCCAATGGAGAAAAATAGCAGGTGCTACATGGAAGCAGTAGAATCCAATGAAAAGGGCATTGAACTAGGAAGCAGAAGACTGGGTTCTATTCCTGCTTCTAAATGATTTACCCTAGATCACGCAAACTCCGTGCCTCAGTTTCTTCATCTGTGAAATGGTATGATAATGCTTAACTGCCAATATAAAATACTTTGTGATTGATAGATGAAAAGCACAAGTATAAATATTATTTCAGTGTCTTCTTCTTGCCCACTCACGAATAAAGTATGTGATGAGTATTATACAGTGGTTGAGCTCTGAAGTAGAAAGCAACACATAGCTCATTATATGTAATGTATCTCTGTCACGATGGAGAGGAGCCTGGTATCAAAACTCAAAAGAAAGCATAGTTAGTAGGCTAAAAATGGCCACAGAGAATGCAGCACAGTTTTGGTTTTCCTAAATGAGCAAGAGGCATATGCCACAAGCTACATTCCTTCACAGAATTCTTCAGGCTTGGATTATAGAGCAATAAAGTACATTCATCTGTAGGTTGGTGGAACACTTTTTGCACCTTATGAAGCACACAGATGGATTGCTGGGCCCTGTCACCACTGAATTACTGTGAGGGGAATGAATAGTTAAATACCACATCTATTTTTTCCAATGTTAAAACCAACCTCTGTTTTTCTATTTTGTTAAGCTGCTTTATAATGCAATTAGAGAGCTCCTGGAGGCACTAATTGGATCATAAAGTGTCTTGTTCAAGTTCCAGCTGAGGAGAGGAAAAAACAGCATCACTTCGCATCCTCTCTGCACCTGCAGATATGTTTGTGAGGCACCTCGGAATTCAATTATAAGCACCTACAGCAGCCACTAAATCACATAATATAGAGTCAGATCCTCAGCTCAGACAGCAGCATCCAGAAGCTCAGAGCCTGCAGGAGCTTCATCTCCAGCTCTGGACAGTGGAGAGGTTCCTCAGGTGGAAGGGTCCCTCTGTTGTGCATCCATCTATGTCTTCTCCCTTCCTGTAGATGAGGTCTGAGACTCTTCCTAGCCTGGATGACATTTATGACTGGTAGGTCCTTGGGATGACATGGTCGCTGACCACACAAAGCATATTTTCAATACTCCAGCACAGGTTGGGTTCTGACAGAGTATCTGGGAAAATATGAATGGGCCTCACAACTAATGTAGACGGCTGAACAGAGCTTTGAAATGGTGCTGCCAGCCAGTGTCTTGAGATGGGGACTTCTAGAGTTCTACATTCCAAGGCAATTAGGAGGTGGAGAGGAAAGGCCTATTTTGTATCCTCTGTTAAATTTGAAGAAGACCCCACAGGAGCAAAGTGGGCTTCAGAAACCCCTAATGCCTTCCATCTGTGGCCCCAGACAGTTAAGCAAGAGAAGAGTCAAGGACTCATGTAGTGGTGCTTGCCAGACAGATCTCTCTGAGGTTCCTGCCCTGATCCAAGCATTATCTTGTCTCTAGATCAGGTGTGAGTCCCCTTCTTGCACCATGCCTAAGTACTGTAAAATTTGCTTAGCCCAATGCATAGCCAGTTTATGAGACCTGTTAGGCCTTACATATCTCTTACTGCTTACCAACATAAGCACCAACTCCATGGGTGCTCCAAGGCTCAAGCACCCACTGGAAAAAAATAGGGGATGCTCTGCACCCACAGGGCCAGATTAATCTTTTGTGGGCCCCGGCACCCTGACCGTGGCCCTGTCCTCCACTTCGTCCAAGGCCCCATCCCCCACTCAGCCTCTTCCCCCTGAGACCCCACCCACCATTCACATTGGGGGAGTGGAAAGGAGAATCTACCAGCAAAAACAAAAGTCAGAACCTGTGCAAACTGGTATGCAGATTGGGCTCATACTTTACAACCCTGTTTACCCAAAGGATGCAGGAGAGACACAAAATCCATGGACAAAGTTGAATTTTGGATAATGGGGTAGTTGGTCAGAAGACATTGAAAAGACTGCCCTCTGGGTCCCGAACCCCACAGTACAGAAAGACAACACTGGCCAGCCCCACTACAGTTGGCCAGCATTCAGCATCCCCCAGCGTAAGAGCACAGAGAAGAAAATTCTGCTTAGCTTTACAGATCTACTGACTTTCACAGGGCCATTCTAACTGGCTAGCACAGGTATAGTATCTATACCATCATAGTGGGGGCATAACCATACTTTGGCCTTGTCTATGATATCAGAATGAGAGAGATGGAGCTGCCCGGTAACACCTTGTATAATCGATTGTTTTCATAGTCTTCTATGCAGAAATAGAATCATTAGTGGATGACTTAGGGCATGTCTACACTACAATCTTAAGTTAGGTCGACTTACAGCCACCGCAGTTGTCCACACTACCCTCCTTCTGTCAGCAGTGTGTGTCCTCACCAGGAGCGCTTAAAGCAACTGAAGACGGGCAGTGTGGGGGACTGAGAGACAGGACTCTCAGCTCCGCTCAGCTCCCTGTTGGGATCCCACTTCCCCCCCTGGGGCTTCTCACCTTCCCGCACCCAGCTGGGAGTGAGGGGAAGTCACCTGGGGCTTGTCACCTCAGGCAGGGAGAGCCGCACTCGGAGTCCCGTCAGCTGCCATGCTCCTGGTGGGGGACAGAGAGCCTGGGAGGAGGGGGCAGCTGGGCTCCTGGCTGGGAGCTGGGAGTCTTGGTGCAGTCAGTTGACAAGACAGCCAACAGCCGGTGCAAGGAATTCAGTTTCTACACAGACATGGCTTCACCCTAACTACACCAACATAAGCCCTAAATAAAATAAATGGAGACATCCTATCTCCTAGAACGGACCTTGAAAGGTCATCGAGTCCAGCCCCCTGCCTTCACTAGCAGGCCCAAGTACTGATTTTGCCCCAGATCCCAAAGTGGTTCCCTCAAGGATTGAACTCATAACCCTGAGTTTTAGCAGGCCAATGCTCAAACCACTGAGCTATCCCCCAGCCCTATACCTGTTGTGAAGGTGGAGTTATATTGTCGGTGTAGCAGGGCCCTTACATCAGTGGGACAAGTCTGTAGTGTGTACACTGACATAATTAGGTCAACATAAGCTGCCTTCTGTCAACTGTCAACCTAACTGTGTAGTGTAGACCAGGCTTTAGTCTCCTGTTCAGTCTTTAACTCCTCTACTGAGATTGCCAACAAGATTCCCATTTCTGGTGATGAGTCTCGTGCTGTAGGCTCCTACCTGCTGAGAACTGCAGTGAGATCACCAGTCATTTCACATAGACCACTAAACAGGCATCAGATGTTGACAACTTTTAAGCACTACTGATATGGACTGGATGTGAAACAGTGCCGCTGGTGAACGACTCTATAGCCCACTACTGATGCTGCCATGCCACCCATGCCTACTGACTAATACCCTCTGCAAGTTTGGCAGCTTTTCTCAGCTTTCTTTCAAACTTTGGCCCGGTTATGTGGTTTCAAGCTTTCCATCACTGCAGGTATTATCCTTCCAGCTTACACACACACACACTTTTCCTTCTTCTTATTAAGAAATACAAATATAATTTTCACTGTTGGACCATGTGTAAATAAAATGTAGTCATATAGAAGTGTTGAATTATTTTCAGTTAACCTGGATCATCCTATTTCTAACACACTATGTTTTTCTATAAGATAGCCATATTTAATTATGGTTTCCATATGTTGACTATTCTGCTAGTTAGTTACACTGTGACATTTATTCTATGTGGACAGTGTGCTCTTTGTTTTGATAAGAAATTATGTGCTTTAATGTGAATTTATGTTGACATTTATTCAGTTAAAATGACCCCCAGAAGAGGACTACACACTCTTTCCTCCCCATTTGGATACATGGGGCCTGGTTCACAACTGGGTTACTTTGGTTTTATACCAGTGTGAATCCATTGAAATCAAGAATCACACCACTAAATGGCAGGATTGAGTGTTATTTTTGGTGTACCTTTGCTTGGCATGGCAGTAAACCCTAGGATAGGTGGATTGAAACTACATTGTTTCAAATAGCAGACCTGCCCCTCAAATTGGCAGTAGCCACAGACCTCCAATCATCCTGCTCTGGAGCCACCCAAACTCTTTTAGGTGCCCTGACTCATCCATCACACTTCAGCTATGTCACTACATCCTGTCCATACTGATGATCCTGATCTGGCCAATTCTGATGCTTCTAGTAAGCTATGGCTGTACACTCTGTGTTGCTGGTAACAGTGCATATCAAGAGCAGTGGAGTAATTATAACAGTGGAAATACCTGAGCTGTAGGCTCAGCTGTCAAAATGAGGACGAATAAGCTGGAACTGGAGTATGTTTGTGAAGGGAGGAGAGAATGGGTCAAAGGTTACTTAGGCAGTGTCCTATCTGGAAGTTACAGCCAAACAGTAGCACCAGAACTGATTCAGAATGAAATGAGCAGAGAAGTGATGCCGAGGTGTAACGTTCCTCACTTGGGGTCTGGTTAGGGAGTGTGGCCTAGTGGTCACAGCTGCAACCCCTGACTGCCAAGAGGGATGTGGTGAGGGAAGCCTGGGCCCTCCCACTCCACTGGCCTCTGATCCAGGGCCCTTTGGGCTACCTGGCACCAAAGCTGCTTAAGGCTGTCCTCCCTGGCCTCTTCCTTTCTCGCTCTCTCTCTCTCTCTCTCTCTCTCTCTCTCACACACACACACACACACACACACACACACACACACACACCCTCCCCAAGGGTCAGCTTAGTCCAAGGCTTTTCCCTGGTGGGGAAATCCAAACCAAAATAAGTAAGAGGGAGTTACCAGTCTCCAAGGTCCACAGGATACTTTCCTCTCCGGGGTGGGTTCTCCCTTCCTTCAGGGTGAGCCGCTTTGGGCAGCTGTGTTAGAGCCTTTAGGCTTCTCACTGCACTACAGGAGCTGTGGGCTGCAGGTCTGCTTATCCATTGGACAGAATTTAAACCAAATAGTGATTTAAAAAAAAATTGAAGTGAATGTTAATATCTGCATCTTAGCTGTGATTCCTTCTCTCTTATGCAAAAAAAATATTGACAGTGGTTAGGCAACCAGTGTGCTGAGACCACTGCCTGTCATGCGGTCTCATTATTTCATTGCTGTCTCACCCTTCGTTTTTAAATTCTTTGAGGCAGGGACATTTTTTGTTCTATGTTTGTACATCCCCTAGCACAATTGGGTCCCAGTGTTGAGGCTCCTAGGCACTGCCACAAGTAATAATTATTAATAAGAACGACAAAGGACCCCTCAATAGCCATAGCCACTGGAGTCAGTAGAAAGGGGCTTAACTTTTTGTAACCTTTGTGGAATGAGTCCTGCAGGAAGTGTACAGGACATGTAACATCTCTACACTAGTCTAGATGTAGTCTTTTGTTTCCTGGGACACCTCCTGATAGGGAGCAGAAACAGAAGCCCAGGACAGTGCACTCTCAGGCTGCAATGACACAGAGTAGTGGTTACCTCAATGCTGTACATGGTTTCTATTAATAAGAAAAGGCTTTTCTTCACACATGTCTGCTCATCCATAAAATACAGCAACCCTGACCCATATCGGAAACTGTAACAGGGTGCACTCACCTCTCGCGAGTGCCCCCTGGCCGAGCGCGTGTGCCTGCACTCTCTCTTTGTTTGTGGTGGGTCTTCGGTGACTCAGCCCTCCGGCCGAGTCACACACAGTCTGTATGTGAAATACAACAAAGCAAACCCCTTCCGGGGCACAAGTCCAACAGGGGCCTCTCTCAGTGCCCTCTGTAATGTCCCTCTCTGTTTGTCCCTGCTCTGGAATAGAGCAGTGCCCCAGGGCTCCTTCCACCCCGTCACAGAAACCAAGAACATTTTCTTACCAGGACATCTGAGTTCCATGCTGCTGCTACCATGATAAAAATGTCTGGTTTCCACATTCCAGAGGAGCTACAACTGTCCTGTGAATATTTCCCGTGGAGGAAATATTAGACTAAGAAAAAATACAAAATGAAGGCCACTAAACTTTGCTGGGCTACTGTGGAGATGGAAACAGTGACTGCTTATGAGGACAGTTCACAGCAGCAGCATGGGACTTAAATAGCCCTACGCTTTTTTCGGAGTAATGCTGGGTGAAATTTTTAAATGTTGATGAAATTTTAAATTTTGGGGGGGAAATGTTTCGATTTAACTGCCTCTCCACCAAAATTTTTCAGTCTACGATAAAGCTGGTCAAAATTTTTCAAATTTCAAAATTTTAAAACTGGATACATGGGACGTTAAACACTCCCCTCCCCCCAACCTCCCCCACATTTTAACCCTTTTTTGGGGATCAGCTTAGGGTTGCCAACTGTCTAACCACACAAACCCAAACACCATTGCCCTGCCCCCTGCCTTGCCACTTCCCCAAGGACACGCCCCTGCCCTGCCTCTTCTTCGAGGCCCCACTCCCTGCTCCAGCCCCCCACTCTCCCTCCGTCCCTTGCTGTCCCCCACCCTCACTCACTCTCACCGGGCTGGGGCAGGGGGTTGGAGTGTGGGAGAGGGTGCAGGATCTGGACTGGGGGGTGGGGTCAAGGGTTTCGGAGTGCGGGAGAGGACTGGGGCAAGGCGTTGGGGTGCAGGAGGTGGTGGGGACTCTGGGAGAGATTTTGGGTGCTGGTGGGGGCTCAGGGCTGGGGCAAGGGTTTGGGGTGCAGGAGAGGGTGGGGGGTCTGGGAGGGAGTTTGGGTGCGGGCTCTGGGCTGGGGCAGGGGTAAGGGGGGTGGGAGGGGGTGAAGGGCTTACCTCAGGTGGCTCCCGAAAGTGACTGGCACATCCCTCTAGCAGCGGCTCCTAGGCAGGGGGACCGGGGGTCTCTGCTCACTGCCCCTGCGGCCAATGGGAGGTGTGGAGTCGGCGCTTGAGGTTGGGGGAAGCGCACGGAGACCCCCTGCCACCCCGCTGCTGCAGGTACATGACGGCTGCCTCTGGGAGTGGCACGGGGCCAGGGCAGGCAGGTAGGCTGCATTTGCTCCACTGTGCCGCTGGACTTTTAGCATCTTAAATCTCCCGGTTTGGCGTCAGTAGCCTCCAGGAAATAGGGCCTGATTCCAGGAGACTCCCGGTGAAACCAGGAGGGTTGGCAACCCTAGACCAGATTAGTTGGAAGAGCTAAGAGAAATAATAACATTACTCCAAGTTTTATGAAGTTGCTGAAGTTTTACATAATTAACATTCAATCATGAAAACAGTGGGCAAAAATGTAATAATTTAGGTGCCACTTCTGCTGTAAGGCCTAATGCTTTGTGGCTTGCTAGGGTGAAGAAACATTTTGGCAGAAGCAGTACAAATGCAATCAGGACTAAACCCTGCTCTTAGGCCAAGGATCAGAAGAAAAAAAATACATTTCTGGAAGCTTGGTAACATCACCCTCATTCACCCACTCATCAACACCAACACTGTTCAGCAATTACATTTCCCAACACCCATCAGTATTCAGGACTGGTTAAGAGTGACAACTTCCTGCATTGTGAAAAGAAAGGAGGAATATGGTTATTTTCTTGTATTGTGAAGTGGAGGTGGAGGAGGAGGATGCCAATCTGCCTGAGACAGGGTGATCTGAGGAACACATCTGCTGTGGTCTGTGATAAGACAACAGCCTCCTGGCCTGTGTCCCATCTACTCTGCCCTGGATTTAATTGCACTAGCAAATAAATAAATAAATAAATAAATAAATATAAAATCTCTGGTAGCACTCTGTCTGCTTCATTAGCAGTTTAGAAGAAAAATGTTATCTTTGTGCTGATTTTTGGGTAGGATCTGAAAACCATCTAAACTGTTTGCCCTTTAAGTGGGAAGGAGTCTCTTTGGTGGATAAAGGCACTCCTTGTCCCTCCTATAAATTGCACCTTTTGTTTAGGTGAAGTCTAATAGTTTCTTTCTAGGTTGTAGGGGGCAGTCAAGAGACTGATGATTGAAGGAGCTAGACAAGATTGGGTGGGGGGGAAATCAATGAATGTATAAACAACAAGTGTTTTAGACTTTAATTGAGTGATTTATTGCCCATTTTGTGCCTCCTTTTGCATTAATGTTGTTAACTTAGTTTTACACAACAGAGTTGACTGTACACTTTGCATTGTCTTCTGGACTCTATTTGTACAAAGAGTAGAAGCATAAAGACCTTGTTTAACATATGAATTGAAATCATTACTTTTGGAGAGCCTTTTTTTTTTAAAGAGTTATTGACTATGGTAGATAAACACTGTCACAAAACTGATTATACCTCCATAAAGTGATTCCTCATCCCATTTACTGAGGACAGGTTTGAAAGTAAAATGCTATGTTCCCTTACAAAGAACCAACAGTTTATGCAGAAGGGCAGCAGAGAACGGTTTGCAAGTTTGCACTGGGTGTATGGGCTACAGTAAACTTTGCTACTTTAGTCCTGGAAGGTAAGTATAAGCTGCTTTGCAGTGCCAGGAAAATAGCTACTGGAACAAATGTTGTAAAAGCTTTTAGAAAATGAAAGAATTATCAGTTAATTATATGGATAGGTGCCTATAAAGTAGAGCTGACCAGAGGACAACAATTTCATTTCACAGTCATTTTTGAGGATTTGAAATTTGTTTTTGTTCCACGTTGGAATGAAATTTCATTTTGCCAGAAATGTCCTGTCCAGCTCTACTATAAAGCAGCCTTCTGTAACAGTTTCCACTGGAGTAACCCTGATCCATGCCATATGACTGGAACATGGATAGAAAGACCAGTCTCTTACCTGCTTGTATATCAGATCTTTAACACACCTTGCATTAACTTATAAGAGGCCCTTTGCTAGCAAGAAGCGGAGTGCTTCTTAGGAGTGCAATACAACACGTAAGCCCTACCATGAAGTTCAGTGCATTTGAATCCTGCACAAATGCAAAGTTCAGCCCCATGGTGGTTCTATCCTTAAGGATTTTTTAAATATAATTGACTAACCAGACAATGGTTGCACGGGGATATTCACAAATGCAGCTGCGACATAGATGCAGCTCTCCCGGGCAGCTCAAAAAGCGACTTGAGTCAGGAATAGGAGCACGCTGATCAGGTTACAGCAGGCGGTTCACTTCCATTCCCCACAGGAATTAGCCAGCGGTGGCTTTGCTGCACCATATTCTCTTGGCAGGTGCTACTCTGTGCCTGGGAGTGTGGTACTGCTTAAATAGAAGGAGTTTAACTGGAGCATTTAATTTTTCAGAAAGCTTTTGATCTCCCACAGTATTCTTGCTGCCAAGTTAAAGAAGTATGGGCTGGAT
>NW_020664531.1:1914214-1933240 GCF_002925995.2 Terrapene triunguis
CTCTAGAAGAGTGGACTTTTCAAGAATGAGTATCTATCACACTTTTATTTTGGTTTTGTAATGAGATGTGTGACAGTCACATGGTGCATCTTGGGATATGTCTATACTGAAGCGGAGTGTTTGCTTCAGAGTTTGGATAGAAAGACACATTAGCTTTGCTTGAATTACAGTGCTAAAAACAGCGTAGTCAGGGATGGCAGCTCTGGCTAGCCACCTGAGTACAAACATGCCTGGAGCCCCTGGGAATGTACTTGGGTGGCTAACCCGAACTACTGCCCATATTACCCTCAGCTACACTGCTACTTTTAGCGCACTAGCTTGAGCAGAGTTAGGACATGTTTGACTCCCCGAGCTGGGAAGCATGCTCTCAGATGCAGTGTAGATGTACCCTTAGTGGAGTGAATCTTAATAGGCACGAACCATCACAAAACCACATGCAATGAAGATTTGTATTTTTTGAATTTCATCTTCACCCTATAGGGTCAAATGAAGCTGAAACTTAAAGCACAATCCAAAGGGAGTAAAGAAGCTCAAAACAATACTAAGGAAAAGTCTTCTTTAAATGAGTAGGAACCACGCAGCAAGTATCATACAGCTCTGTTCCATGTCCTTTTCAGAAATGTTTGATCTTGACTATTTTTTTAAACATTGGATTTCTTTCTCTATTTCATTTTGCCCAGACGTCACATCTGTATGCCAACAGCAGGCAGGGCAGGGCGCAACATGCTCTTCATGCCTTCCCCTTCACTTTGCTGTACATCCAGCTTTCACTAAGTGAAGGAATTAGGTCATCCTGAAATTTTTTTCTCCCATATGGCAACGAAACAGCAAGCTGCTCCCTCATTACACGACTGACAGAGTGAGTCAGTGGTGAACAGGGGGAAAAAAGAGCTTGTTCAAAATCCTTCCATTTCAGTAATTCGAGGTGCTGTTATTGACACAGGGGAGGAAATTTAAAAATAGGATTCTGAATCCGAGGTGTGAAAGGCTAGAATTGCTTCAATGCTGGTTAATGGAACCACAGCATAGTTCGTGCATGTTAACAGAAGTAGGCTTAACAAAGTCCCGTGGGTGGATGCTGAAGGTAGACAAATCACTAATCAGATGACATAAGGTGCACATTTTTAATACTGAGGGTAACCAAGTAACTTCATATCATGTAAGTCTTAAATCAAGACTAGACATTTTCTAAAAGATATAGCTCAATCAGGAGTAACGAGTTTAATGCAGAAATTACTGGGTGAGGCTTCATGGCATCTGTTATGCAGGAAGCCAGACTAGAGGATCATAATGGTCCCTTCTGGTCTTAAACACTGTGAATCTATGAGTAAGTTTATTCCTTTTATAGTGACTCCTTATTGTGAAATTACAATCCACTGTAATCACATTCTACTGTGCTAATCCCAGACATTGGATTAAATACTGTATTCATTGGTACTTCACACTAACACTTCAATAATGGTGCCATTAGAAGGGACGCTCATTTTAATATAAATTTTATAGCAAGAACATCCAGAGTTACTATTGTGAACAAAAATTCTGGCAGAGATATTATATATCATGCTTTAGGGTTTAAACCGATCTCTAAGTATTAGGGATTAATAGGAGACCTAATGTGGGAGGAAGTTTATTCCACATCCGCCTAGAGACTTACACCTTCCTCTGACGCATCTGGTGCTGACCACTGTCAGAAACAGGATATTAAACTAGATGGAGCTCAGATCTGATCCAGTCTGGCAACTTTATGTTCCTAGCCATTATGACCTCAATGCCACAACAAACTTCTTGTGGGTAGACCTACATGTAAGAAAGAAAATCCTTCTGAACATTGAATCCATGATTTCCCTTTGCACTGATAAATCCCCAAAATCAGCAGGGTTTTGTCTTCAGTATTTGTGGGCTCCAAAGCTCAACCCATGTTAGTTTTCCAGTTGTGTCCTTTCCCCCTCTCCATCTTGACCCCTTCCCTCATACACAACCAAGAATCATCTTCTCTGCTGATTGTAATTTTGGAGCTAAACAAAACCAGCTGAAGCTTGGGGGCACCTTCTGGGCAAGCACAATGAGTAAACACTCTGCCCCATACCTTTTCCTAAAATGAGGGATTCTCAGACCACCATTTCCTTCCCTCCACACTCAAGCATGTGGTCCCAAGTGAGGAGTCTCCTTAGGCCAGTTAACCTGCTCTGCTGCCATATCTGGGGGTGCTCTCCCAACCACAGGCCTTTTCCCTATTACTATTTTCACACTGATAACATCACTCCCCTTGCCTGGGCATGCAGACAGGTAGGACAGAGACCACTCCATCACAGGCTTTGATGTTATCTCAACAGATAAGGCGAAAGTGGGCGGATAGTTATTACAATTAGTTACTGAGCATGCGTTACAGAAACATATTTAATTAGTTGTCCTTCTCTTTTTAAATAATAATAAAAAAATTTGCAACGAGACTTTCCTGGCAGAGGTCATGTTATATGCCAAGTCTGAAGGCTTTTGTCTCTGAGCCTCTGTCCATTTTTTAGTTACCGGTGAGCAAAAAAACATATTAAACTAATGAACAATCCGACCAAAAAGGTACTGCTGGAGATGAGGAAAATCTTACTGATGAGAGGAGAGAGAGAGAAAACCTAAACAACCTGATTCCTTGAAGTCTTTCCATGGGAATACCATACAGTCAGTGCAGTTTTGGAGAGCCAGAGCTGGACAGAGAGTATAAGGGACAAGGGAGCAGATGTTCACTTTGGCCTGTTGTGGCAAATTGGTGGATTTTTTCAAAGTGGTAATGGCTTCAGCTCAGCAGTTTATACTCCTCCCTCACCCATCCTTAGAAAAGATATCATGTAGACACAGCTGAGACATCAATGACAGCATGACTTATGAGTGAGCCAATGTGGGGGACTGTAAGGCAAGGGAGACAACCTTCTACGATGGCAGTGCTTATCCCCCACAGTCTGAGAGACTAGACCTGGATTTGCCAATAGATCCATGGTCCCTGTGTGGTTACAAGTCTACGCTTCTTGATTCCTGTATGTAGTGATGAGTTGCAATACTGTTAACTATTACGTTGTGTTTAAGTCCTGTGCTTATAATTAAGCATATACTTAAGTTTCATCCTGTATAGGGGTGCGTTTCTGAGTTGGGGCCTATACCATGTAGTGCATGTACAGAGGACTGGACACTTTGAATGGAATAGTTTTTTCCTTTCCATGGATTTTCTACAAGGGGGAAGCATTTGGTTCAATGAGTGCGATGATAGGATAGCATAGCATAGTCTTCTGAGGTAAATGGTGGGAACCATCCCCTGAGACAGAAAGTTAAGAATGACTAGATCAAAGGTTATAATGGAATTTAGTGCCATATGGAATCTTTATTCTAGTGTTCACTATAGCAACCTCCATACTGGAGTATATAAAAAATTTAGAAGACTATAAATCATGCAGTATTTTAGTGTTTCTGCTATCTTCCTAAACTTTTCTGCACAATTACCCTAACTTTTCTGATACAGTGGATGAGAAAATTCTCTAGATAATGTAGTTCATTTCCTGCTGAGAATACATACTCTGAGATGGAGACTGGTGTCTGAAAATTATCATTAATTCTTCCCCTATTGCTTGTCAGTCAGTAAAGTGGATACAGAACTTGGGTTTTTCCATGTGGATCTGCTTCTGAAATGTGGTAACAAAGACCTTGCTTTGCCAGCCTCAATTCTGGTGAAATAGTTAATATAAACCCATTGACAGCCACAGCTATGAAACAGCTCTTATAATATCATTTAAAACATGGAAAAGGCTTTGCTTGTTTTGCTTCTGTATTTTGGAACCTACTGCTATTCAATTTAGTGCGCTAAATGAACTCATATCATATCCCATTATTGAGGAAAATGACCACCTGCCTCCCCCATATGTTGACTTCAGTTTTAAATACCTGCATTCGAAAGTCTTGAAACTCATTAAAGTGACAGTGCTTTCAGTACACAGAGTATGGCACTCAGAACAAAGGATTGCAGGAATCATTATTTTCTAATCTGGAAGCTTGTTTTTTCTTTTAAAACTCTGCTTTATTGTCCACTCCTCCAACTATGTGGTGACCTTATGGATAAATTTGGTGACAATCATCTGCACACAGTCATGCATTATCGGGTTCATTTCCCCCCCCCTTTTTTTTTCTTTTGCGCAAATGCTATTTCTTTTTTGGCCTTTTAGTCATCTGGTGGTATTCATTTGAAATATTGAAAGATGATAGTTTCATACATTTAAATTAAGCAATGCTTAAAAAAATACAGCTCAAAACATCTCCACAAAATAAATATAAATATCTGAATCTGAACTTTCCTAAATTTGGGTGGTCCACCTCTGATGATCTGGCCAGACTAATATAGAGATTTTAAAGCTATGAACTCAGATCCAAAGGGAGATCTAGATCAGAGGTTCAGGTCCAGAGTTTCTTTTGAGGCCCATATTTATTATTAACATGGAGTAGGATTGTAAGCAAAGGCAATGGAAATCTACAATGTGATTCTATGGATTCGTCAAAAGTTTCCTATGGGTCTTTATTAACTCTGACTATGAAATTACCAATACAAACGAGCTTTCATTTGGTGGAGCTTTTGTTTCTCTATTTCTTATGATCACGAATTTAAACTCTGAGCAAAGCAAAAATGGGTTTGGTCAGAAAGTTTTAAAATTGATCAACTTGTTTCTTTTAAGACTTACTGGATACTTTCCTTTTGAGCACCCAGTAGGAAAGCCAAATGCTGCTCCCCTCTCCCCCTACCAAGGTCATACAAGTCCCAAATGCAACACAGACAATGTGCTTCCATTGTATGGGGCAAAGCAGTTATGGAGAGATGGCAGAGTTTCAGTACCCTGTGTCACAGAACAGTTTCTTTCAGTGGATTTCCAATAGGTCATTGGGGGAGGAAGGACACTATAATTAGTGTCTTCAGGAACCAAAAGCCCTGTATTGTGGAACAACAGCATAGTGTCTTCAACCCTGTAGAAATCCACTGCAGCACACTGTTCTTGCTATTGTGTGCAAACTCTCTTTGTCATCTCGCCATGAGCTGCCACTGTGCTGAGAGAGGGGTCCATCATAACAAGCCCCACATATTGGTGTACTGCCCTGTATAAGGCCATGAGCATTTGGTCCTAGGTCTGGTGTCAGAAATGACTCACAGGCTAGATTACATCATTTAAAATCACAGCCTGGCATTGAAAGTGGTGCATGTTTGCACCAAGATAGAGGGAACGTCAGAAGCATCCTGCTGCAAAGAGCCAAAATGCCTCCCAGAGATCCGTGGTACACAAGGAGAGAATGCACATTGCTATACCTCTGTGCAGTATATTGCCTTAATGTGGCTGGACCAGTGTTGCTGGCTGACACAGGGTGAGGAAAGGAGATCCCTTACACCACCTACTCTCTGATGCTTCCTGTACCATTTGGGGGTCTGGCAAAGCCCCAGAATACGGGAACAGCAAATGTGGCTTACAGCTACCTTTACCTCCATGTAAAGACTCCCTTCCTGCCCCCAAATAACTGAGTGTCAGGCCCTACGTCAGTGATCCAAATATACTCACTGAGTTAAATACTAGCGAGTTTAAACTAATAGAGGAAGGAAGGCTCAGTGGTTCAGGTGCTAGCCTAGGACTTAGAAGACCTGGTTCAATTCCCAACTCTGCCATAGGCTAGCTACATGACCATAGGCAAGTCATGTAGCGTAATATTTTCAAAAGTGCCATAATTCCATTTTCAAAAGACTTTCAGTGAAATTTAGCCCCTTTTGAAAATGTTATTTGTAGTCTTGCTGGGCATGACTTCCCCATCTGTAAAGCAGGGATAATGGCACTTCCTTACATCAAAGGGGTGATGTGAGAATGCTGTCACACTGTCTGGAGTACCTAACTCAGGGCAGACTGGTGGTGTGTTCTATAATTAGATTTCACCAAGCCAGTAACAAATTTGAACTCCTGGATCACTATGACAGTCTTACCACGGAGTCACAGAGAGTCCCCTTAGACTGTCCAGTCTATATTGCCAACCAGACAAACTGCATTTCGTGACAAATGGTCATGTACACTGAAAAAAATCACACAATGTTCAGGTTACTTCCAGTTCTGCGAAACCAGTCACTTACGCCGAACCAATTGGTACCCTAGATCCTACACCAAAAACAACCTCTGAAACCAATCCTATAATAAACTATCTAAAGGTTTCTTAATTAGGAAAAAGAAATAAGAGTTAAAGCAAGCAAAGATATATACACAAATGAGTTATCATCTAAATCCTAAGAGTGACAGAGTTATAGTCATCTGTCAATTCAAAGTGTCTTTCTCGGTGAACCCAGAGGATCTCTGCCTCAGGCCTTGTCTACACTACACACTTTTGTTGACAAAACACTGGAGGTGTACACACTGCAGTGCTCCTCCCGCCGATTTAACTTGCCCTCTATACTGACATAATACAACCACCTTCACGAGAGGCATAGAGCTTTTTGTGATGAAGTTAGAGTGACACAATGTCAGTATAGACACTGTGTTGCTTACATCACTGCAACTGGCCTCCAGGAGGTATCCCATAATGCCCACCGTGAGTGCTCTGGTCACTGTTTTAAACTCCGCTGTCCTGCAGCCAGTTACAAAGCCATTCACCCCTCCCCTTTCAAAGCCCATGAAGTTTTGAAATTGCTCTTCCTGTTTGCTCAGCTGAAGAGCTCACATCGCAACTGTGAAGCTGAGCAGGCCCGCTCCAGACAGCAAACACACTCCTGCCTGGACTACATGGGAGGGCATGGATCTCCTGGGTCTGTGGGGAGAGAAGGCTGTGGCTTTGTGGCTGGACCTGTGGGGAGAAATCACTGTCGGGAGGCAGGGGGCGAGAATCACAAGGACCTCCCTACATCCCCCTTTTGATTCCATGTATCTTCTGGGGCCGTAGCACTACCCAAGGCACTCCACCCCGTGGGAAATTAAACACAATGACAGCAGCAGGTATATAGGGCTCTAGGAAATCCGTGTTAACGAGAACACAGATGGAATCACAGGATCAAAATATTAACACTGAATCCTGCTCTCCCCACCACAAGGATTGCAGAAGCAGGCTGGTAGGGCGGGCTGCATGGCTGACTTCCCTGCAGCCACACTTAAAGAGACAGCGTGCTGACAAACTCACTCAGGCACACACACTCTCTCACACACTCCCCCAACACACACACTGTCTCTCTCTCACACACTCACCTGTGGACTTCTTGTGTTACTGTTCAGCAATGTCAGTTTGGTTATATTAAGGAGTGCTACTTTGAAAAGTGATTTAAAATGTGTTATTTTTTGGGCACACACAGCAATCATTACAAGGTTCATAGCATGGTGCAAACAAACAATGCCAGGCTTAGCACACATTACTGTGGCTCAGTGTTAAAATGCTCCTTCCAGGCCTCCCTCAGCGGAATAGTCCCCACATTGTTCTCCTCTTATAGCCTTGTGTTCATAACACACAGCACAATACTGAATAGCAGTGCAGGATCCATGCTTTCTGACAGAGATAGCTGGCTCCCAGGTTACCAGGGCAGTTGAAAAGTGGCTGGAAGCCTAGTAGGATGCTCATGAAATGATGGAATTGAGAAACCTACATCATGTGATGCTGAACCTGCCCGCAGGAGGCCTTGCAAACCCTTCCCAAAATACCCTGTGGCCAGTTGCACAGTGAGATAGCTACCCATGATACACTGCTCTCTATGTCAATGCAAGAGCCTGTATTGGGGATGCACTCTCCCGACACAAGTAGCACAGTGTGGACATGCAACAGTGGTTTAATTACAGTGGTAGCTGTATGTCAATGTAATGTAAGTCAACTTAACTTTGTAGCATAGACATGGCCTCAGTTTAGAGTATGTGGCACTGTCATAGTTCAAGGAGCGAAGGGAGATATGGAACATTTTCCTGTGTCTTTGTTTATTTCCTTCATTCAGCTTCCAAGTGCACTGGACAAGCTCCCTTGCATGTAGCATTTCCAAGGTGCCATAGGGCCATTAACCAAGCCTTTATATTATGATGTTCCTTGATGGCCCATCTGATTTTGATAATCCTTCTGGATGGGTGAGGGGATGAGATAGAGAACAACGATTTCTGTTCCTGAGTTTAGAAAATGTCAGCGCCAACATTTTCTAAATTGTTAAGAAAATAGGCAAGTTTTGCTTTTAGCATGGAATATCGATATTAGAAGTGAGATTAATGTGTGCAGCAATTTACAAGCATTTCATAGAGTCTAAAATACTACCTACATTCTTATAAACTAACGTAGAGCTCCAGCGATGAGGTTGTCAGTTCTTAGCTAACACCTGCAGCCTAGGCAAGAGCTGGCACCCAGTTTACCAGCATCACAAATACATAAAAAGATTCTGAAGTGGGGCCATATAAGTATCTAACATAGATGGAAATGCTGCACTTACTTATAATACATATATCTAGGCTTGGAAGGATTAGATTATTACTGGTAAATGTCAGTTTCAGCACACACACACACAATCTGATGAAAAAAATATTTCCTTGATAAGAATCGAACTTTACAGATGGGCAAAGAAAGAAAAATGCTGCTTGGGAACTTATTAAAGTTTGATTTAATATATAAAGACTATTTACTTTATATATTTTGACATGTGAAGTTGGCCATTTGTGTTTCATTGGTTTATAAACTTTAACTTTTTGAAGCTGAACATCTACTGTCATTAAATAATAATTGTCCAACTCCCCTATTGTCTGACTCGCCCCCTAATTTCCTGCAAATGTGAAAATATAAAACTAAAACAATCTAAAAAACAACTAAAAATAAACGTCAATATTATCCATTGAAATTATATTAAAAAAAAAAATCAAGTGCAACCAACCATACTTGTATCCCTCTCATTCTAAAGTCAGAATTTTCTCAGCTGTGGTCTGATGGTGGGCATAATCCTCTTTCCACTGAATTCACTGGTAAAATTTCTGTTGATTCCATCAGGAGCCTCAGTTAAAATACATGCTTATTTGTAATGTCAAATTCTATAGTTCAGTTAATGTAACGTGCAAACGCAGTGTTAAGATAACTTCCCAATAGGGGGTGCTATAATATGATTATGCACTTTTGAGAAGTGCTTGAGGACAGCATATGTGGAAGAAGAATTAAAGTTGGAATGATTAACTCTCTTGGGTCTTTCTTCTTTTGTGCTTAAACACTGAACATACAGTGCAGGCTAATATTTCTATTTGTTCTCTAGGCCTGTTGGCCTTTGCCATACACACAGTCAGAGCATGCTCTTTTAGGACTGTTCATGTGTGCAGGAATAGTACAGTCCAGTCCGTAGACAACAACAGCAGATTAAGTCTATGTTTGAACCTAGAGCTAGGGAATGTATAGATTTCTGAGCTGATTTTCAAAATCAGAAGCTCCTAAATGTAGCTGCCTGCAATACATGCAAATGCTGCCAAATTTCAGGTCTACAGGAGCATTCAGAGTGTAGTGCCCAACTGATCAGTCATTCCCTACAGAAGCTCACAGGCTTCTTACAAGTCAGAGTGAGTCTTCTGTTCCCTTGAAATCAGACCAAGAAAAAGCTTGCTGTAAAAGTTCACATGTCCCATACAGTCTTGTAATGTTAGTTTCAAACATGCATTGCAAAGGTGGTGGGAAGGCTGGGAGTGGGGGAGGATAAGGGAGGCAGAAACCAGGCCCGGTTAAAAAATATCAGCTGAAAAACCCCCACACATTTGTAAGTGCTCGTAAATGTTTTCAATGTATATTTGCTTGACAAGCCCAAGGATTCCTTCTTGATCAGAGCCATGTAACATTTAAACTGTGATGAAGAATGGAATAGAACAAGAAAAAGAAGAGCTGATTTCTCAGGAAGATTATTTCTCCTGATATGAAGTTCTTAGCCGTAAATCCTTGTAAGACTGGTATACTCTGAAAGAGAGAGTTGAAAACATGAATAGTAAATATAAATATAATATAAAACGAAGACACATAAAAAGGAGAAATTATCACTGTGTATCTTTCATTGGTTTTAGGCTTTCCCAGTGCACAGCTTGAAGGGGAAGTTAACTGAGACAGCCAAATTAATCAAAGTGCAATGCAGGAGTTCCTGATTGCTGTTGCTTGCTAGCAGTGATCCAGATCTGTGAAGATCTTACTCAGCAACATCCACTGATGTTAATCAGGGAAGCAAAGCTCTCATCATGTAAGAAGTTGGCTGAGAATGCTCAGGGCTCTGATGTGGCATTCAGGATAGTCCTCTGTTGGGGAACATATGGAGTTTCTTCACTCCTGTGCTCAGATGCATTATGTCTCTGGAATGCACCCTTCTTCCCAGAGCTCCAAATTATAAGTAGGGAGTGTGCTTGCTATGACACCCTTTTAGGGATATAGCATATACTACCCTGTGTAGGTTGCCAGGTCTTTAGGACCATCTGGAGAGAGGCTTGGGGAGCTGTCCCCACATACATCCTGTCAATTCCCAACTATTTTGAGGTGGTTACAACCCTGGGGGCACTAGCAAGAAGCACTGCCTGCTTTTAGGAGGGAGCAGAGACTGCATGTGTAGCTTTTTCTCTGCATGGAGAACAGAAACACAGAGTGCCTTGCACCTACACAAGAGAGAGCCACAGTTTTGCCTTTAATAGTATCAGTACTGCTCCTTCGCTGTGGTAGTAGATGTTGAGGCCTGGGAGGTCTGTTTCCCATTGAAAAAATAATCAGAGACAAGGAGCTTGGATATTTTCTTGGTGTAATTTTTTTATTTCTATATTGTATGAAACACACACACCAATCCTAGAACAGAGGTAATCACAAACACCATGCAGACAATCCCCTCTTTCAGGCATTTCAGCCCAACACAATGCCTGATTCTCAGGGAACAATTCTGCCCAAAGACTTTACTATAGACAGAAAGATTAAGGCAGACAGCAAACTCTCCTGTACCTCCAACAGCTCCCTCAGCATCACAAAATTAATAACAGTACCATATTTTCTCAAAAACTAACACAGCTCGCAAGCCAAGAACATTTGAACAAATAAAAGAACTTTAAAACAGCACTACCTGGTGACTCCTGTTAAAACAATGTTTTACACTTCCATCCTCGGATGTCAGAGTACTTTAGAAACATTAATTAAACCTTCTCACATTCCTGTGAGGTGGGTATGTGTTATCCCCATCCATACACCCATTTTAGGGATGGTGAAATTGAGGCGCACCGAGGTTGAGACATGGCTAAGCTGAGATGGAAGTTTACTGTTTTTACCAGAACTATTTCAACCTGGTTGGTTTTGAGCTAAGCACCTGGCTTCTTAGGTCATCAGTGAAGGTGTGTATTGTGCACCATAGGCAATATGTCTGGTTGCATTGCTGGTAACACAATTACACTTACAAGCATAGACATAAAGAAGCCTGCAAAGGCTTCTCAATACAAAATTGCACTAGGAAATCCTGTATTCGAACTGGCTGGTTTTCACCATAACACTAGCTTAGCACAACAGCCTGGGTCAGAGCTACTTTTGTGTTTGCTGAACCATGTCACCAATAATATCAATGAACCTCCACACACACAGTAGCTATTGATCAATGTAGGGTTTTAAAATGTAAAACTAAGATATAACTACATGCAGTAACTTTCCCTTTATCGTTCTTCTCCAGGCCTTCAGTTCATTTCCTTGTCACCCCCTCCGTTTCCCTTATCTTTTTTCCCCTCTTTCTCAGCCAGGCTTAGCCCTTCCTCTCCTGCCGTCTGCAATAAGAGGATTTTATTTTTTGGTCATTTAATTTCAGATAAATGGTGAATTGGGAGTTGTACATTACTCCTGATTCAGCTGTCTCACGGGAAAATCATTGGGGGACTTAGGTTGAGTTCAATGTGAACCGCCTCTGAGATACATAATATATAACTGGAAGGTCCGATGGGGAAAAGAGGAAGTTTTAAAAAGGCAAAATTGTTGCCACCAAGATGCAGCTTGAGAGTTATCTTTGCCTTTTTGGCCTTTCTAACAAGAATGCTTGAAGGTAAATCCAGATTTTATGAAACTCACAGTGATACATAAAAATTGCCATAAATGCAGGGATTCATAAAATGAAGGGAAAGTGCAATAGCTTACTATTAGTCTAACAAACAAATATCAGAAGCAGGTTCAAGTTGCAAACTTTAGATCTTGATCCAAATAGAAATGTCACAAAGCCCTAAGAGCCAGAGGTCAGATTTAGTATTTCAGATCATGCCCATCTGTAATTATTACAATGGCTTTTATCATTTTTCTATTCTCTCCCTCCCCCCCTCCCCAACCACAGACTTAATACTATAGCTATCTGCACATAGCTGTCTTCTAATCCTAATATGTCACTTCAAGGTTTATGTTAAACCCATATGTTACCACTTTCCACATGGTTGCAACACTCTGCATTTGAATTCATGCCTAACAATCTATCAACCCCAGTATGACACACGTGGTCTGTCAATATGCATTGCTGATATGTAAAGCTTAATAGTGGGATGCTCAAAAGCACTCAATGTTGGCCCAACGTTCCTCCCATTGAAGTCAATCGTAAATCGCCCATTGAATGCAATGAGAACGGAGTAAAGACAATGTCAAGTGCTTTTGAAAATCCAACTCTAAAGGCATCCCCACGTTCCGCAATACTGTTCTATTTGTGATGACGACTGAATGCCACCATCACTTTCAGAATAGCCTGGCAAGTTCTGCAGCTAAGCTAATCTGATAGGTCAGAGATTTGTTAGTTGTTGTTAAAAATTAACATGGAAAATACTATAGTTTTATTACATTTATAGAAATGGAAAGTTAAAAATGAATTTTCATGCCTTATAAGGCATTGCAAGTTTTGTTCAACTGGTCAAGAACTAATAGTCTCTAATTTTCAAATTATTTTAAAGTGGTTTTGAAACAAAAAAGTTTGTTTAAGAGAGACATTAAAGCTAGCCATATTTCTACCAGACTTGCTAGCTGTATTTCTACTTACTACATAAAATTGATATAGTTAAAAATAGCTGTGTTGACTCCCGTAAAATATTTTTTTTTTAAAAAGGTGGGTTTTAATTGTGTTATTTCATTGGTGAGAAGTTTTACTACTAATTCTACTACCTTGCTCTTATTTAATGCTTTGTATCTATAGATCTCAAAGCCATTTATAGAAGATATAAGTTTATTATCCTCATTTACAGCTATGGAAACTGAGGCCTGGTCTACTCTGAAAAGTAATATCAGCATAGCCACGTCAGTCAGGGGGTGTGAAAAAACACCCCCTGACTGTACAGCTCCATTGCTCCAGGATAGCATATACAAGAATTTGCACTCCCTTTTACATTCACTCAAAGAACCAAAATAGACTGATCAGAATTTTGAAAAGATATTGGGTGTGACTATATATCACATAATTAAAACATAGACCCAAAATGTTCAAACTTGGTTACCTAAAAGTGATGTACCTAAATGTCTACAAAGACACCAAAATAAGTGGGCTAATCTTCAAAGGTGCTGGGCACCCCCTTGTCCCCTTGACTTCAGTGGAAATTGTGCATGGGCATTTATTTAGTTGCCTAAACATATATTTATATACCATTTTTTAGTCACCTAACTATTTTGGCCCAATTGAACCCCTCCAAGTCTGGGCTGAGACACATTTAGGAGAAGGTTACATTGATGCAGTTGGGTTGCTATTCCTTGTAACTAGAATGTACTTTTGTTCTTTCTGTTTTACAGACAGTTTAATTGATATGGTGTCAAAAACACCAAATGTTCAGTCTGTGCTATGGGCTCCCACAAGGGTAATTGAAAAGGCAGCACCAGTGGGTACTTTTGTCTCAAACTCTCTACTGTAGATTAAGTCGCAGACTCCTGCCTTCTCCTTCTACAGGTCCCAATGGAAGCACTTGTGCAACATCTATTTTTATTAGCAGCATCCCACCAGTCAGCACAGGGTCCACGACTATTTTCTGTTCTCAAACCAATGATTTCCTATTTACAGAGATACCCAGAATTCATTCAGTACCATTGAAATTGGTCCTTCTCCATATACAACAAAGCCTTCAGACTTCTAATTATTTTGTTCTACCCAGATGAACCCCCCTCTTCGTATTTGGCAACAATTACACTATCAGAATTACCTTGTGTGTGGACCACCAAACACCTAATTTCTGGTCTGAAGAGGGTGAAGCCTCATCCCCCAGGCAAGTTCTTAGTGCCTGTTTGTTGCAGTTATTTCTGTATTGGAAGGTTCCCAACAATGACAAGGCTACACTACTGCTGGAAAACCTACTTTGTTGTGGTTGACTCCTAACCCTTGATATTAGTGCCTATTCTGAAGACACATCTCTTGTTATTGCCAATGACCATTGCTAATGCTGCTGCCCTGCTCCTCTTCATTTTGTGCAGATGTTTCAAATGACCAGGATAGACCTCAGAAGACAGCTGCACTGAGGACACAGCCCCAGCTTCTCAGCTGCTGTACATGGATGTAGCTCATTAACTTCAGTGGAGCTATACCAATTTACACCACCTGAGAATACAGTGTATATTACATCTAATGCAGACAGGAGAAAGATACAGGTAATTCAATGGCAATAAATGTGTAATATGAAAGGTAGAGGGCAGTTGGCCTTAGAACAAGGCCATATGCTCCTGGATGATATACTCTGTAAATGTGATGAAAAATAAAGTGTACAGAAAATAAATATCAGATAGGCATATGCAGTCAGTTTGTTGCATAACAGAGGAATCAACCAAGAGAAATCTAGACAAGGGACTCCTGTCTGATCCATGGCTTGTTCAGAGGGATACAAAAAGGGCTAGGTGGTTTAAAATAATATGTATCTGAGTGCAGCCTGAAAAATGGAATGGAAAGGAATCAAAGTAGGAGAGCAGTTGCCCTTAGGATAAGGATACACTCACAGACAGTGTATTTTGTAAATGCGATGTAAAATAAAAATGAAGTGTGCAGCAAATAAGTGTCAAAGACAGAAAGGCACAGTGGCTTAAATGTAAACAGTACAAAGAATGATCTAGCAATTGTGAGGTCAGGACTGAGAGACAGGAAACCTGCATTCTATTCTGATCTCTACTACCAGCCTAGGAATTTAGGATTTCTGGGTCTCAGGCCTTGTTTACACTGAAAACTTTGGTCGACATAGCTACAGTGCCTAGGGGTGTGAAAAATGCTATGTCAACTTAACCCTGGTATAGATGCAGCTAGGTTGATGGAAGAATGCATCAATCAACCTCACTACCCAGAGTGTAGAGATAGCCTCAGTTTCCCTGTCTCCAATAAGGGGATAATAATATTTTTGGTGTCTCGAGAGCATTGGGTGAAAAGCACCATGAGAGCAAGATACTAATTATTATTCTACCACCAGCAGTTTGGTCTCTTATGGTCAAGACAAAGTCCTGGAATAATGGCCTAGGAAGGACCACAAGCAGATGGAGTACTACATAAAGGAGATCAGATGAAAACCAAATATAGGTTGTAAAACAAATAAATAGCCTATAATCAGTGGTATTTTGATGGTTAATACAAAAAACCAGCACAGACTAATATTGTGTATATTGTCTTGAAGAAAGAAAAATAACTATAGGCCAAAGAAACACATTCTTCTTCTACTAAACAGGGATATAGAAGCAATACCATATAATTTATATGACTGATCACAAACAGTCATGGTCCAAACCATACAGCCAGTAGTTCCCACGACTTCTGGAGTGAGCTTAATACTGAGAAATTTCCCCACAAAGCTTGGTTGAAATTTTTGATGCAAATGTGAAAAATGTAAAGAAAAGTTCAGAAATTGTGCAAATTCAAATGCAGGCAAGTTTCAATAGAAAATGTTTTTGTGACAAATATTTCACTCAGCCCACTAAGAACAGCAGAGCATATAAATCTAGAACCTTCCATCCTCTCTCATTGTTCATAGGTTGGAGGTCAAAGGAATGCACAAGCATCGAGGTGCTAAAAACAAGTATCAGTATCAGTAAGATGTTAGCTGTTGTGTCTTCTTAATTATTCCTAGTACTCTACCTAGCTTCTGGTTACTTACAAGATTTAGGTCTCCACACCGATTGTCACATTCTCCTTGAAACTTGTCATGTCAACCTAACAACTTTCATAAATGCTAAATTAACTTTTTAAAAAAATAATTAAATAAACCAGGAAAAATGCTCAGACCAGCTGCAGGAGACAAAGGGTATGTCTACACTACGGGATTAATCCAAATTTAGATAATTCGAATTTGGGAAACAGGTTGTATAAATTCGATTGTATGCGGCCACACTAAGCACATTAATTCGGCGGTGTGCGTCCATGTACCGGGGCTAGCGTCGATTTCTGGAGCGTTGCACTGTGGGTAGCTATCCCATAGCTATCCCATAGTTCCCGCAGTCTCCCCTGCCCATTGGAATTCTGGGTTGAGATCCCAGTGCCTGATGGGACCAAAACATTGTCGCAGGTGGTTCTGAGTACAGCCTCACCCCTCCCTCCCTCCCTCCCTCCCTCCCTGCATGAAAGCAACGGACGGCAGACAACCATTTCGCACCTTTTTTCCTGGGTGAACACTGCAGACTCCATACCACGGCAAGCATGGAGCCCGCTCAGCTCAAGACAGCAGTCATGAACATTGTAAATACCTCGTGCCTTATCGTGCAGTTTATGCTGAACAAGAACCTGGAAAACCAGGCGGAGAGGAGCAGGCAACAGCAGCGCGGTGACGACAGTGATGAGGATATAGACATGGAATTCTATCGAACCGCGGGACCCGGTGCTTTGGAGATCATGCTGTTAATGGGGCAGGTTATAGGCATGGAACGCCGATTCTGGGCCCGGGAAACAAGCACAGACTGGTGGGACCGCATAGTGTTGCAGGTGTGGGACGATTCCCAGTGGCTGCGGAACTTTCGCATGCGTAAGGGCACTTTCATGGAACTTTGTGACTTGCTTTCCCCTGCCCTGAAGCGCCAGAATACCAGGATGAGAGCAGCCCTCACAGTTGAGAAGCGAGTGGCAATAGCCCTGTGGAAGTTTGCAACGCCAGACAGCTACCGGTCAGTCGGGAATCAATTTGGAGTGGGCAAATCTACTGTGGGGGCTGCTGTGATGCAAGTAGCCAAAGCAATCACTGAGGTGCTGCTACACAAGCTAGTGACTCTGGGGGATGTGCAGGTCATAGTGGATGGCTTTGCTGCAATGGGATTCCCTAACTGTGGTGGGGCGCTAGATGGAACCCACATCCCTATCTTGGCACCGGAGCACCAGGGTACCCAGTACGTAAACCGCAAGGGGTACTTTTCAATGGTGCTGCAAGCACTGGTGGATCACAAGGGACGTTTCACCGACATCAACGTGGGGTGGCCGGGAAGGGTTCATGATGCTCGCGTCTTCAGGAACACTAATCTGTTTAAACGGCTGCAGCAAGGGACTTACTTCCCGGACCAGAAAATAACCGTTGAGGATGTTGAAATGCCTATAGTTATCCTTGGGGACCCAGCCTACCCCTTAATGCCATGGCTCATGAAGCCATACCCAGGCAGCCTGGACAGGAGTCAGGAGCTGTTTAACTACAGGCTGAGCAAGTGCAGAATGGTGGTAGAATGTGCATTTGGCCGTTTAAAAGCGCGCTGGCGATCGCTACTAACTCGCTCTGAGCTCAGCCAAAGAAATCTCCCCATTGTTATTTCTGCTTGCTGTGTGCTCCACAATCTCTGTGAAAGTAAGGGGGAGACCTTTATGGCAGGGTGGGAGGCTGAGGCAAATCGCCTGGCTGCTGATTACGCGCAGCCAGACACCAGGGCGATTAGAAGAACACACCAGGAAGCGCTGTGCATCAGAGAAGCTTTGAAAACCAGTTTAATGACTGGCCAGGCTACAGTGTGAAATTTCTGTTTGTTTCTCCCTTCATGAAAACCAGCCCCCTTTATTGACTCATTCATTCTCTGTAAGCAACCCACCCTCCCCCCAGCTTTCTTTCAAAGGTAATAAAGTCACTATTGTTTAAAAATCATGTATTCTTTATTAAGTGATTATAAACATAGGGAGAGAACCAAGAAGGTAATCTGGGTGAGGTTTGGGAGGAGGATAGGAAGGAAGTCTAAGGCCACTGATCAAATTCAATATAATGACAGCCTTTTGGTTGGGCTGTCCCCTGGGGTGGAGTGAGAGGGTGCACGGAGCCTCCCCCCCCGCATTCTTACACGTCTGGGTGAGGAGGATATGGAACATGGTGAGGGGGGAGGTAGGTTATACAGCGGCTGCAGTGGCAGTCTGTCATCCTGCTGCCGTTCCTGAAGCTCCACCAGACGGCAGAGCATGTCCGTTTGATCACGAAGCAGCCCCAGCGTTGCAGCCTGCCACCTCTCATCTCGAGCGTCCCTCAAGACCTCACGTTCACTGGCATCTTTCCTAAATTTAGATTCAGTGTCCTTCCACTCATTCAAATGAGCTCTTTCATTGCGGGTGGATTTCATTATTTCTGTGAACATGTCGTCTCGCGTCATCTTTCTACGACGCCTTATCTGAGATAGCCTTCTGGACGGAGGAGGGAGGCTTGAAACATTTGCAGCTGCTGGAGGGAGGGTTGAAAAAAAGTAGAGAAGTTTTTAAAATGATACATTTTACAGAACAATGCTTATACTCTTTCATGGTGAACAACACTATTCACATTACATAGCACATGTGATTTCAGTACAAGGTCTCATTTTCCATCTTAATATTGAGTGCCTGTGGCTTTGGTGTTAGAGATCACAGACGCAGGTCCGGGCAACAGAATTCAGCTTGCAGGCAGCCATGGTAAGCCATTGTCTTTCGGCTTCTGCGCCCTCCTTTCCAACATACCAATCAAAGCCTGTTGACTGCTGAGGTTTTCCTGTTAACCTTCAGCAGCAGAAAACAAACTAACCCCCCCAACATCCAATTCTCTGGGATGATCGCTGTATCCCTCCCCCCACCGCGTGGCAGGTATCAGGGAAGATCCCTGCAGAAACCAAACTAACCCCCCCGCCCCCCCCCTCCCGCCA
>NW_020664531.1:1933340-2026161 GCF_002925995.2 Terrapene triunguis
CCCCCCCCCCCCCCGCGCGCTTGGATAACTGCAGGGAAGGATTTCTTATCAGCCACAGGCAAACAGCCCAGTAGGAACGGCCACCTCTGTCCCCTTAATTAAGTTCCCGTATTTCAAGCAGGTTACCATGAGCGATATCACTCTTCTGAGGATTACACAGCAAGATAAAGAACGGATGTTGCTTGAATGCCAGCAAACACCGGGACCATACGCTGCCAGGCTTTGTTAGGCAATGATACCAGATTACTTGCTGCAAGCATGGCGTGGTCAAGTGTCCTACCATGGAGGACGGAATAAAGCGGCACTGCCCAGAAACCTTGTGGCAAGGCTTTTGGAGTACCTCCAGGAGAGCTTCATGGAGATGTCCCTGGAGGACTTCCGCTCCATCTCCAGACACGTTAACAGACTTTTCCAGTAGCTGTACTGGCTGCGAATGCATCCCAAGTCCTCAGGGCAAAATAATCATTAAAAAACCTTGCTTTTAAACCATGTTTTATATTTTAAAAGGTAAACTCACCTGAGGTCCCTTCCATGGGGTCATGGTCTTGGCTACTGGCTTGGGAGGGTACTTCAGTCAGGCTGAGAAAAAGCTCCTGGCTGTTGGGGAGAACGGAGTGCTGGGTGCTCTCTGCAAGATTGTCCTCCTCCTCCTCCTCTTCCCCATCCTCAGAATCCTCAGGTGTAGAGACTATCCTAGACCCGGTTTCCACGATCACAGGTGGGGTAGTGGTGGCGGCCCCCCCTAGAATTGCATGCAGCTCGGCGTAGAAGCGGCATGTCCGCAGCTCTGACCCGGAGCAACTGTTTGCCTCCTTTGTTTTTTGATAGGCTTGTCTGAGCTCCTTCATTTTCACGCGGCACTGATCTGAGTCCCTATTGTGGCCTCTCTCCATCATGCCCTTGGAGATTTTTTCAAAAGTTTTGGCATTTCGTCCCTTTGAATGAAGTTCTGCTAGCATTGAATCCTCTCCCCATACAGCGATCAGATCCAGTACCTCCCGTGCGGTCCATGCTGGTGCTCTTTTTCGATTATCAGCCTGCATGGTTACCTGTGCTGATGAGCTGAGGTATCTGTGGTATCTGTGGTCACCTGTGCTCTCCACGCTGGGCAAACAGGAAATGAAATTCAAATTTTCCTGGGTCTTTTCCTGTCTACCTGGTCAGTGCATGCGAGTTCACATTGCTGTCCAGAGCGGTCACAATGGTGCACTCTGGGACAGCTCTCGGAGGCCAATACCATCGATTTGTGGCCACACTAACCCTCTCTAATTATCCTCCAAGTAATATCATGTCCAGTTACAAATTGAATATCATTCAGTTCTGGATATTTGGACATCCCTAATGCATACAGTATATTTCAATTTAGTTGGCAACCCCCAGTTGGCAACCGCCCCACCATTTACTTGGTGAATTGATGGTCCAATGATGTCAAATACTAGGATAGAGCAGGGACCTTTACCTTGAAGATGCTGCAACTTTGAATACATTTACCAGTCTAACAAAAATGGGATTCATTCTTTATAATCATCTTGCTAAAGATCACTATGCCAGGAAAGGTTTCCAAGAACTTTTCAATTATGCAAAAAAGACCTGTTAAATATTTAAGGACTTTAGAAAATAGAAATACACATCTGTCCACTAGAACTGTGTGAAAGGACACAGACTCAATTGCTAAAGGTGAAAAGCCTACGTAATTAGAACTGAATCATATATAGCCAACTGACAAACTTCTTTCTTGGAGGTACCCACCCACCTACACACATAGCATTTCCTATATGTTTTAAAATAAAGGCATATTGAAGGGGAATTCTTGTATTGATGTGTGAAGTAATGTAACACCCAAACTACATACAAAAATATGACTGCACTGCTACAGAAATGTAGGATTGGAAGGGACCTCAATATGTCATCTAGTCCAGTCCCCTTCATTCAAGGCAGGACTACGTAATAATTAGATTATTCCTGATGTAACTAACATGTTCTTAAAAATCTCCAATGATAGAAATTCCACAATCTCCCTAGGCAATTTGTTCCAGTACTTAACTACCCTGACAGTTAGAAATTTTTTCCTAATGTCCAACCTAAACCTCCCTTGCTGCAATTTTAAGCCCATTGCTTCTTGTCCTATCCTGAGAGGTTAAGGAGAACAATTTTTCTCCCTCCTTCTTGTAACAACCTTTTATGTATTGAAAACTGTTATCATGTCTCCTCTCAGTCTTCTCTTCTCCACACTAAAACTCTATGTTTTCCAATCTTTCCTCATAGGTAATATTTTCTAGACCTTTAATCATTTTTGTTACTTTCTTCTGGACTTTCTCCAATTTGTCCATATCTTTCCTGAAATGTGGCACCAAAACCGGACACAATACTCCAGCTGAAACCTTATCAGTGCAGAGTAGAGCGGAAGAATTACTTCTCATGTCTTGCTTACAACACTCTTGCTAATACATCCCAGAATGCTGTTCACTTTTATTCCAACCGTGTTACACTGTTGACTCATATTTGGCTTGTGATCCACTCTAAGTCCCAGATCCCTTTCCACAGTAATTCTTTCCAGGCAGTCATTTCCCATTTTGTATGTGTGCAATTAATTGTTCCTTCCTAAGAGGAATACTTTGTATTTGTCCGTATTGAATTTCATCCTATTTACTTCAGACCATTTCTCCAGGTTTTCTAGATCATTTTGAATTTTAATCCTATTCTCCAAAGCACTTGCAACGCTTTCCAGTTTGGAATGTTTTGCCATTCCAAGGTACAGACAAAACATGGTAGGTAGACAGTTATGCACAACTGAAACATATTTCCCTGTTGATTTACATGTCCCTTCACGTAAACTAGGAAGTCTGTACTGCACTACTGGCACTTCTCTAGTCATATGCTGATAACACTGTGCCATTTTAACATGAAGCTGATTAATTCAGTCTTGTAGTCCGAATGAACACAACTGAGCTTTGCTTATCATGGAATTAAAGCAAGTAATTAGAGCTCCTGAGCTGTTACGACTGCAGTTTAATGCTAAGAATTATGACATATTGATGTAGTAGAGATGAGTTAGTAGTTCAGAGTAAAGGGAACAATCTTAGGGTCCTACAAAATCTTAAAAACCTTTCCCCTTTTCTTCTACCCTCAAAAGAGAAGGAAGGTAGCATATATTTGCTTTTTTTCAGCATTACAGCTAATCATTTTCTCAATTCCAGCTACATCTCTACCCCGATATAACGTGACCCGATATAACACGAATTCGGATATAACGCGGTAAAGCAGTGCTCCCGGGGGTGGGGGGCAGGGCTGCGCACTCCGGCAGATCAAAGCAAGTTCGATATAACGCGGTTTCACCTATAACACGGTAAGATTTTTTGGCTCCCGAGGACAGCGTTATATTGAGGTAGAGGTGTATTTACCTTTAAATTGTAGCTTCTGAAAACTGCTAGCACTAGCCAAATGGGTGGACTTCCCAAGGCATACTAGCTGACGCCCAGATCACAATATTCTTACTGCACAAATAGTCCCTTTGACACCAGTGAAGCTACATTTATTTGGAGAAAACAAATTAGGCAGATGAGGGTGGAGGGACGAGAGGGAGGGTGGCGGCATATATTAAACAGCTGCTGGTGTGCCATATGGCCTAAGGGAGGGTCTGCAACTGTGTGCTGGGCAGATCAGAGAAGTGAAGAGAGGGATGTTGATGCAGCACAGTAGGAGCATTGCAAAACTCTGAGTTCTGAGTTGTTAAAAGTGTTGCATGGGGATTAGAAGGCTAAGGAAATAGGAAGGAAGCACACAATATTTTAGGGTTTATGGATGGGATCATTTGAACTAGAGGTTAATTTAAAATAAAGAATGCGGTCCACAATAAACCAACCAACCAACCAACCACACACACACACACACTGAACAGGGATGCTGCACAGAAATTAGCGACAGAACAGAAGAGAGTGGTAGGTCATCTTGTCTATCTACTTACAAGTACTGATTGCCCCTCACCACATATTCTCAATAGGCTTGTCCAATCTAGTTTTGGCTATGGCACTTCTCCTTCTAAGACCCCTACACTTAGTAGATTTCAGTGTTAGGAAACATTCCCTCTACTTACCCTACATTTTTCTTTGTGTAATTATATTCAGTTCTTCCTAGATTTACACTCTGGTACCAAACCACCTAATTCCTCCTTGGTGTTGTCCTTAAACACATCAATTTATACCAACAGTAATTGTCATTTAGCATAGCCCTACATATTTTGTTCCCTTAATCCTTCATCATAGATAAGCCACTCCAGCCTGTTACTCATTTCTGTTACTCTTCTCTTTGTGCTCACTCCAATTTGTTAACATTTTATTTTTGAAGTGCATAGAATTGTATTCAATCTTCCAGGCATATTCTTACTATGCTCTTATTAAAAAATGACCATTACCACCTTTCCCCATCAATAGATGCCTCTGCATTCACAGCTCAAAATCTCTGTGGCTATTTTTTCCCAGAATAATACATTGTAATGATCATATGGAACTTGCTGTCTGCTATGACTATAGGTCTTTTATGGCATTACTACTTTCTCCATCAAATAAATATCTCTGAATTATTTCCACCCCAGATGCATTAGCATTTATTTTCCAGATTAAATCTCATTTCTTTTATTTACTGCCTATATTTAATTTCTTTAGGTCCCTTTGTATTATTTTTCTGTCCTCTCTGAGGTTTGCAGCAGCTCTCAGTTTAATATCTTCTGTGAGTTTATTTGACAATATTATTTTTAATCAAAGATTATCACATTTACATATACCACAGAACAAAAGCAGAGACAATGCTGATATACAACGGTTATACACAGAATATAAAGAACAGTTTAAATAATGTATTTGAATCCCTATGTTTAAAATGACGGGAACAATATAAAGAGAGCTATACATAGTGAAAATTACAGCGGTAAGGGACCACATTCAGTAAATTTACAACCAGGATGAATGAATTTGACTCATTTATTTAAAAATAACAACAACAACCTCAAAACAAAACCTGATAGTGTTGACTTTGGCTCTCAGTCTGTCTTCAATGTCCTTTTCTTGGGCAATGTCATTGAAAAACTAGTATTAAGAAACTGATCTCTACCAATATCCTGGACCTTGCATACTAAGACTTCAGTTTGGCACATGGCATGGATTTGGCTCTTGTAGCACTGCTGGACGATCTTCTTATGGTCATTGACAGAGGGTGGAACTCTGTGGTGTCACTACTGGATCTATCAGCACCTTTTGTCACCTTCAGTCATAGCACTTGGATGAATGGTTGCTGGCTCAAATGCAAAACCATATGTCATTCCAGGTTTACTTTCAAAAGTTTTATGACAATTATGAACACAGTCTGGGTTTTGATTTTATAATGAAACACACAACCAAGTTAGTTCTGTGTGGGTTTGGATTCCATAATGAATTGCTGTGAAGTTCTACAGCTGACCAAAAGTTTTATAATTTCTTCTCTGCTGCTTTTTGCTGCTTTTCTAACTAAATACACTGTCCAAACTAAAATGGTTACTGTAACATTTCGAAAGTTCATAATCCATAATAGTTAGAATAATTGGGGTTTAAATAAAAATGATAAACAGAGGATGTGTTAGCACAGTTATCACTATTGATTTTTATTTCCTGTCCTCTTTAGTAAAATACTTGTTGGTGTCAAACTAGATTTATCAGTATACACTTCTAAACAAAAACAATGTCCTGTGAGTATAGATTTCCAGGGTTATGGAGTAAAATTTCCATTGACTTCAGTGGGACTGGTATTAGGCTCATGGTCTCTGTTTCCTCAGAATTAACAAGTATATTTGCATTGAAATTTCTGTCAATGCTCTATGGTTTGCATTTTAGACTCAATGACATGCAAAAAGCCTATGCCCAAATTGTAATTTAATTTTAGACAATTGTGCTGGGATCAACTGCAGGGTGGCTCAGAAGAACTTCAGCCTTACACTTCATTGTGAGTTTCTTGGGTAGATTCTGATCTCTGATTACAGTGAAGTTACTCCAGATTTACATGGTGTAACTGAGATCAGTTCTGCCGCTCTGGCACTAGAAAAGGTTCAGAGAAGGGCAACTAAAATGATTAGGGGTTTGGAACGGGTCCCATATGAGGAGAGATTAAAGAGGCTAGGACTATTCAGTTTGGAAAACAGGAGACTAAGGGGGGATATGATAGAGGTATATAAAATCATGAGTGATGTGGAGAAAGTAGATAAAGATAAGTTATTTACTTATTCTCATAATAATACATAATTCCCCAAAACTAGGGGTCACCAAATGAAATTAATAGGCAGCAGGTTTAAAACAAATAACAGGAAGTTCTTCTTCACACAGCACACAGTCAACTTGTGGAACTCCTTACCTGAGGAGGTTGTGAAGGCTAGGACTATAACAGCTTTAAAAGAGAACTGGATAAATTCATGGTAGTTAAGTCCATGAATGGCTATTAGCCAGGATGGGTAAGGAATGGTGTCCCTAGACTCTGTTTGTCAGAGGGTGGAGATGGATGGCGAGAGAGATCACTTGATCATTACCTGTTAGGTTCACTCCCTCTGGGGCATCTGGCATTGGCCACTGTCGGCAGACAGGATACTGGGCTAGATGGACCTTTGGTCTGACCCAGTACGGCCATTCTTATGTTCTTATGCTCCTGTTTTCTAACATACTGAAGGCTTCTTTTTTTACATGCCTTTGTGAGTAACATAAAAGTTAAAATTGTTTGACCTGTAAAACAAAGAACCTTAAAAGGCTGTCTTAGTCTATATAAATAAGGCAGCATATTTTTCACTTATAATTCAGAGCTCTTGTATTTCCTCTGATAATCAGCCATGTGTACGGAGTGGGCTATCAGTAGTAACTGCTCAAAAGTAGTCACCACACACTGAGTTAGAGCTCTGATACACACTTATTTGCTTCCACCTCACTCCTCTCCTGTCTTGCTTGTGATCTTTACACAGGAGTGGAGTTAAGCGAATGTTCAAGGAGCTGCCTTCCCCCTTGCATGCTCCATGCTAAGGCCAGTCACAATTACAATCCCCTGCACATGCCTCCTCCAATCCCCAAGACATATCATTCCAGAGAGGTGACGCCACCTCCCTCTTCTTCTTCTGAACAGTCTTTCAGAGATAATCTGGCACATCAAGGAGAGCAGGTTGCACTGTCCCAACTGACACAGCATCCTGCACAGTCCTGCTTGGTATCAGAGAGCTCACTGAAGCATCCTCACTCCCAGTGCTCCCTCTGCTGTGAGGTGACTCCATAGCACCCCCACCGCAGAGCTGCATAGAAATCACAGCCTGCAATAAGCTACACATTCTTTAAACTGCTTGGGTACAAAGTATGTTTTTAACCTAAGAGCTATATCAGTGCCATCATACCATTTTACATGGCGATATTCTAGTTCCCTTATTGGGATAAACAACTCAGTTGAACCAGATTATTGCCTCATAAAACACAGCAGCAATACTATCATCGCTTAACTGCACCTGAATTCAGGCAGAACTACTTCATTCAAACAGCAGTAAACACATGGAGTAAGTTGTTAAGTAAGGTCATTGAAGCAAATAACATAAATGAGTGTTAGAAACACTGGTCACTCTCCTGAAGGAGACTGAAGGATTCAGTGACAGATGAATTAAACTAACCAAGGGCATGCTTGGATGGCAGTATTAAAATTCACTGCTGCGCCACGAATGATGCTGCAAGGCCTGTGCAGCACTTCTTACATCCTCAAAATAGGGCTTTAAGTGGGACGTAAGTGGCAGCTAGGCCCTCGGCAAAGAAGCTAATTTCAGCTTGGATAAACAGAGGACTTTGGTCATCAGGGCTGTCAATGCAATGCCTTTCAGGAGCATTACATTCATGTTTGGTTGTGATTTCAAAGAAAGCATGTATTTGAAAGGTGTGTAAAGTAGAACTGACACTGACATATGAAGCACGTGCTTACAGCTTGCAGTTTCACAGTATTCACTTCCTATGCATTACCTTATCCACTCTCCACCTGGCCAAGGTACAGTCATGTAATGGTGCTGGCAGGAGCTTTGGTTTGTATGCTGAGCTGGCCATTTGGGAGAACATGTATTCATAACACACTCTTTTAGAAAACAAGGTCAGGTAACAGATACCTCAAAAGCATGGATGTTGCCATGTGGCAGTGACCATTTTAAAATCGTAGCAGTCACTTGAAGTATGTCACAGCTTTATAACCCGGTCCCTACTTCTGCCCAGCCTGCCTACTGCCGCCTTACCTAACCCCAGCACTGGTTTTCTGCTTATTGTGGCTCCCTCCTGCCGGCCCATCCTTGGCCCCAGACAGCTCCATCCACTCTATTGGGTGCATTCTGCCACCTTTCCCCATCCCTGACGTGTCTCATTTACTCCTTCTAGCACCTCCTCTAGTCTAGTTGGCTCCCTCCTCTAGTCTATCCCTCATTCCATAATGTTGTCCCCCTGTCTCCCACCAACTCATTTTTGCTGTGGCTTCCTTTGGCCCATTCCTTGACCCAGCTCAAGTTTTCTTACCTGTCTGGATTCCTCCCAAAAGGCCTAATCCAGAGCCCATTAACCTAAATAGAAAGAGTCTCATCAACTTCAATTCACACTGGAGCAGGCCCTGTAGCAGCAACTGTACTTAGAATCAACTTGATACTGAAGTCCAATACATGAGCCCATACCCAACACACTCCCAAAGGAGATTTGTCACCTCCCTCTTTACCTTATTTTCAAAGGCATACTTTAACTTCTCTGAAGGGATTGGTGCTTTTCATGACACTTTCATCTTCCTAGATTCCTCTGAGTGGTTACATGTGACACAATACTCACTTCTATTTCAAGGCTAACAGCAAATGGAAGTGCAGGCTTGAAATTAGAAGGTTTCTAACCATCAGAGGGGTGAGGTTCTGCAACAATCTGCCAATAGGAGTTCACTGGACAAATTTATGGGTGCACTTGGATGACTGAGTTGCTTGTGATGACGGGGTACAGGTCTTAACTCCTGGTTTATATTTTATGTTGCTAAAAGCTTCAGAGTTTCAGCTGATCACCTAGAGGATTTCCTCCCTGCCCCAAATGTATTGTGGGTACCGTAGTTTATCTCTTTCTCCTGAAATATCAGAGATGGGCACAGCTGGAGATGGGACATAGGACAGGGAGGGCCAGTGCTCTAAGCTGGCACAAAGCATTCTCTCGCTCAGGTGCTTGGCTGGCTGGTTCTTGCTCACGTGCCCAGGGTCCAACTGATCACCCAATGTGGGGTTGGGAAGGAATTTCCCCACGGGCCAGCTTGGCAGTGACTTTGGGGTTTTTTTTTTTTTTTTTCCTTCCTCTGGAACATGTGAGTGCAGGTCACTTGCCAGGCTTATCTGGGTATATCTTACTGAATCATTTCCCTTCCATTTTAGTTGCCTTGTGCACTGTTGCTCCGAGGTCTCCCCTATTCTCTGCCTATGGCATGTGATCATTTAGTCTCCTGTGGTCTGTAATACTTAGTTCTAATTTTTGGTTTTTGGATTTAGTGTGCAGGTGCTGGCATTAGGAGGTCAAAGTAAATGATCGGGTGGTCCCTTCTATCCTTTACCACTATGATTATATGAGAATGATAGACTCTGTATATTTTTACTGTATACGAGATAATAGCAGAATGTTTAATTCTGATGTACATTGAAGTAACCACACATTCCTTTGTCTAGGACACACCTGTTTATCACCTTTATCTAGGTGAGGTTGTCTGGTCTTAAACATGTTCTTGTAACATCATACAAAGGGAATTCATGACTTCACATATAATGTTAACATATATATTTTAAATGATCTTAATAACCAGCATGTTATTAACCTTCATATGATACCTGATAGGGCATATTTTGTACAAATATCATTGCTGTAGAATGTAGGGTGTGAATACAGGGGTACCTAGAGTCACTTAGGATAGATAGGATTTCTGCACCATCAACTCACTTTACATATGTCACCACAGAAGGTAATGATAATGGACTTCTGGACTTAAAGTTTTTGGATTATTTTTAATTAAAATTGTAGAAGTGGAGGGCTCCATTTAGTTCCTTTCACTTTAAAAAAAATTAAAGTTTGTATAGCCAGGGAAAAAAATTGAATCATATTGAGAAAAGCACTTGGCAACAATGTGGTTTGCTTCATGGCAATGTCTGCTTATTTTTGTCAACATCTGATGGACTTGAAAAGTTCAGCTTTATTGAATTGCTATAGAGTGTTCAGAGAGAAATTACATCAACTTGTTCTGTAGGCTGGCTCAGTAGCCAACTACACACAAATATTTCAATAATTAAGATTCACTAATAAAAAACCACTAAACCAAACCTCAACTGTGTTACCATTGACATAACACAACAAGATTCTGAAGAGCTGCTTAAGTAGGCTGAATGCTAAGCAAACACGTTTACAAGGCTTGATCCTGCCAGAATATATAACCAGTGAAAGAGACATAATCAAACTTCATGTGTTTGCATTTTTTATCTACAGTGAATTAGCTTCCTGTGGTGAATGACAATTTAAACATTAGTCTACTGATACTTGTGTCCTGAAAACGCTGTTGGTGGCAAAATAGCTCTGTGATTCACTGTCAGCCTTTATTTATTCCCCATTAGTGTGTGTCACCATATGCCTGTATGTGATTTGTCCAAGAATGTCAACTTATCTAAAATAGAATTTTAGAAATTTGTTTGAGAGAAAATGTGTTTTAGAGAGGACTTCACATTTAAAAAATCCCAAAGAATAATGGAGATAAAAATCTTAGGCCAAGATTTTCAAAAATGAAAAGTATTTTTGGGTGCCTGAGATTTCAGTTACTCAATATACACATTTAAAAGGGGTGATTTTCAGAAACTAAGTGTTCAGCACTACCTGAAAATCAGCCCCCTTCCAGATGTCTCTGGCTGGACACCCAAATCACTAATCAATTTTGAAAATCTTGGCCTTATGTTATCCAGTGATGATACCACAATGCTGCCACATATCATGTTTCTGGATTTCATCTATTGATCTTAGCTGCTAACAGGACTCTATTATGCCATCCCATGATCTAAAAGTTGAATTCAGAAGAGTTATGTATTCAGTCTGTGGCAAATCATTTTAGTTGTTCAGTCACTGCAGACATTCCCACCCATATATCAGGGGATAGAAATGAGCAAAACCTTCTTAAGAGCAAGAAATATCTCAGAAGAAAAAAAGGATAACAACCCTGAGGCCCTAGGTTACATTGAGCATGGTTGAGCTGGGGAACAAGTTGCAGTATTAGAGTGTGTGTCAAAGAAGGTGAGGACCCTTCATGTATTTCAGGTATACACTAATGCAAGACACTTAAAAGCAAAAATAGTTCAGCCACAATGAATGACAGCATAAGAGCATGTAGATGTAACTCCGCCCTTCTGTATGTCCTCTTTACACCCCTGCTGTATAGCCAACTATACACCACCTGCTCTGACCATCAGGCATAGGGGGCACTCTAGGGCATGACAGAATGTGACTAAAATGCCTGCCTTTCTAATATACATTAAGGCTTTGATTCAGCACTCCAGTGATCCCCATAGGACTCTTCTTTTTCTAACATCATTTTATTTCATAATTAACCATTTGGTATTTCTTGCCTTCCTTCTAAAGCTTTGGTACAGGCCACTGTTAGAGAGAATATACTGGAGCTAGATCAATGATTGGTTTGTTCTCGTGTAGTAGTTCCTAGGTTTCTCCGTTGTGACTGGGAGCCTGCAACAAAATGGTATGATTTCAGGAGCAACTCTGAGGGCTATAAAAGATGTGTGGAGTAGAGGACAGCGGCGGCTCCAGGCACCAGTGCTCCAAGCGCGTGCCTGGGGCGGCAAGCCGCGGGGGGGCGCCCTGCCGGTCCCTGCGAGGGCAGCAGTCAGGCAGCCTTCGGCAGCTTGCCTGCGGGAGGCCCGCCAGTCCCGTGGATTCGGCGGCAATTCGGCGGTGGGTACGCCGAAGCCATGGGACCGGCGGACCTCCCGCAGGCATGCCGCCAAATCCATGGGACCGGGGACCTCCCGCAGTCATGCCATCGAAGGCAGCCTGCCTGCCGTGTTTGGGGTGGCAAAAAAGCTAGAGCCGCCCCGGTAGAAGAATAAACAATTCCTTCAAATCCTTCTTAAAAATTCACTTCCTTTGTCTTGTTTTATGTCACTATCAGCTCCTTTGCCCAAAGCGATTTAATACTAAAATAAAATGGGAAGCAAAACATAAAACTTTAACATAACATGCAAACAACCTGAGAAAAATACAAAACAGAATCAGATGACAGGAACTGACACTTTTTAAATGAAGCACCTCACAAGGTGTTCTCTTTTCCCTGGATCCCCTTAGTCTGATGCAATTGTTCATTATATTAGGATAGTTGCCTTTTTAATTTAGATTATAAGATCCTCAGAGCAGGGAACTTAACTTTTAAAGTGTGTGTGTAAACCTCCATGAACAACAGTGGCAAAACAAGCATTATATTGAGAAACAGATTACTTTCAGTTTATTTAATTTATTCAAAAAGAAGATTAAAAGGTGACTTGATCACCATCTATATTCAGAAAATATTTCTAATGGCAGATGGCTTTTTAATCTAGTAGAAAGAGGAATAATGAGCTCTAAGGATTGGAACTTGAAGATAGACAAATTCAGACTAGAAATAAGGTGCATTTTTTAAATAGTGAGGGTAATTAGTCATCAGAACAATTTAGCTAGGGATTCGGTAGCTTCTCCATCACTTGAAGTCTTCAACTCGAAACGCAATGTCTTTCTAAAAAAATACGCTATCGCTCAAACAGAAGTTATGGGCTTGATGCAGAAATTATTGGGTGAGGTTCTTTGGCCTGTGTTATGCAGGAGGTCAGATCAGATTATCATAATGGTACCTTCTGGCCTTAGAATGTATGAATATAAATAAAAAATATGAAGTAGTTAATGTGTCTAAAATATTTCACTACAGCAAAGAAGTAAGGTAATGGCCATGAATGCAGGAACTAAGAGGAGTTAGAGATGGCTGGGAGGGCTAGCTGTACATCAGGGAAGAATTCAGATGTGAAGCAAATTTAGATGGTCAGTTGGAAAGTGAGGATCTGTTTCCAATTCCCGATGAAGTCAGCAAAGACAAAATCTCAAAGGATAAGAAAGGACTGTCTTAGGAGTAAAGTACTCATATTAAAATGAAGAATGGCAATACACTATAGAGTATATAAGCTTCATATTGATTCCCAGCATCCCACTTTTGGAGCTTTATTGTTAAACACATCATAAAAAAATTAATTGCAGTTAGGAATGGCAATTCAGAGCACAATAATATTTAAACATTTGGAAATTGTTCACACATTCTATTGGTGCGTGGCTACTGATTAAAACTTGTGTAAAAAAAAACTACAACTTTAAGAAGAGCATTTTAAAAAAAGCATGTTTTTTGTTATGCAACTTTAAGGTACTTAGATGATTTTGTGTCCTATAGATATTCAGGACTACTTTCCAAAACAGATTGCACTTGTATCTGGTTCTGTGAATTAACATCAAATATCACGAACATCTTCTGAAAGTCTCATGCAGCCTGATCCAATGCCCTCAAAAGTCAATGAAAAGCCTCCCACTGACCTGAATGGGCTTTTAATCGGGCCTATGGTGCATTGTTATCAAAATGGACAATTTTATGGTCCCTAGTCGTGTACAGAATGTAATACTCAACGGAACATGTTACTACTGACCTTTCTTTAAAAGGATAAATTAATAAGAGTAAATACTAGTCAAGCATCTATGCTGCAGGCACATAAGCAGAGGTAACATCTATGAGTCAGCCTGATCGATGTTATTGCTGACGAGCTAGTTCATGCAGCCTTCGGAAAGAAAATGTCTTCAGGCTTTTTAGGAGTTGCATCAACACATTGATATTTGGAAGAAAGGGTAATTAGAACCCTGCTGATTTTAACCATAAACAGCATTCACATTTTAATGGGAAAGACATTCTATTAGTGAGCCAATTATTAGAAATATTTTCTGGTTTGGTGCAGCTCATGTTGCAGCATCTTTAGAGATTTTTGCCAATCTTGGCGACAATTTCTCTCACTCACACACAGCCCCCCCTCTCCTGAACCCTCATCTGAACTTTTTCTGTGTAATGAACGCTCCTGCGCCTTCATTTGGCTTCAGAAATACACCCCATCCTTCCCCTTTGCACAGCAGTAGGTGCTGTCAATCCCTTACAGTATGACATTTTTAAATGTTCAAAAGCAGCTCTGTTTTCTCAGAGGCTATTTGCCTTTGTCACATAAAAAGGAAAAGGTTCCCCCCACCCTAGAAATTGGGAAAGTAGTCATACTGGTTCTGAACTTTAAAATAATCCTCTGAAATAGTAAAGATCTCCTCTTTAACCACTTGGAATCATCTGTAAAAAGGATTTAAAGAAAAATAACCCCTGAACCTTCTTGCCCCTCTATTTTCCATCTGCAGCAACAGCTGAACAAATAATTTATTCAGTGATTTTCACCTCTTCCTGTTCATAGGTTGTCCACAAATGATGGCAATTTTTCCATTTGTGAAGAAGCCATACACACAGATTACATTATGAGCCATCCATACTCATGTTTTTCAATCAGCTGCTACTGAACATGAGCTATTGTTTATGCACCTGCAGAATCTGGCAGGAGGGGACAGAACTATTCTCCTGTGGTTTAATTCTTTCACTCTGAAAGATCCCAAACAGTGGCATTGTGCAATTGCTCATCTTCCCTTAGGGTTCTGCAAAGTTCCATTATGTCAATCCTCTTGTTCAGTGTGTACAGATTCATGGATTTAAGGTCAGAAGGGACCATTTTGATCTTCTAGTGTGAACTCCTGCACAACACAGGCAATAGTGGTTCCTGCATCAAGTCCATACCTTCTGGTTGAGCCATAGCACATCTCTTGGAAAGAAATCCAATTTTGATGGGAAAAACTTATCTAGGGATGTGGTGGATTCTCCATTGCTTGAAGTTTTGCAATAGCTAATTACCTTCATTGTAAAAAATTGCTATTTCTATTCTGAATTTGTATAGCTTCAGTTTCCAGTTATTAGATCTTGTTATGCCTTCATCTGATGAATTAAAGAGCTTTCTATCTGAGCAATTTTATCTTCATGTAGGTACTTCTACACCATGATTAAGTTACCTCTTAAGAACTCAAACTACTTAGCTTAGAAAAAAAAGATGTTAAGTCTGTCGCTATAAGGCAAACGTTCCAGCTGTCAGTTTATTCTTGTAGAAAGACTGGAAAGGGTTCAGAAAGAGATCAATCCTTTCTGAAGTCTTGACACTAGAACTGGACACTGTATTTCAGTAATTCTAATAATGGTCTCACTCATGCTATATAAAGAGGTAAAACCACCTCCCTAGTCTTGCTGATATTCCCCTGCTTATATACATCTCCAAAGATTGCATTTGTCCTCTTAGCTACAGCGTTGCACTGGGAGCGGAGGTTCAGTCAATTGTCCTTCAGGACCTGTAAGTCCTTTTTCTAAATTACTGCTTTACAAGACACAGTCCCTCATCCCATAAGTGTGACCTACATTCTTGGCTCCTAGATGTAGGACCTTTTATTGAGCTGTATTAAAATATGTTGGTCAACTGAACCCAGTTTATCATGTGATCCATTCAAAGTTTTTGTCTCATCTGTAAACTTTACCAACAATCCTTTTGTGTTTTCTCCAAATTATTGATGCAAATATTCAATAGGATTGGCCCAGAATTGGCAGATCCCTGTAGGATTCCAATAGAATCGCTCCCAATGGACAATAAGTCCCCATGTACAATTACTTTGAGATCTATCAGTTATTAAATGGATGAAAAACTATGTGCTGTATTTATAGAATATAGTGCTAGCTTTTTTTAAATCAGAATTTTGTGCCTTACTAAGTCAAATGCCTTACTCACAAAAGATGTAATTCCAAGTACATTAGGTCAACACAGTTACCTTTGCCAACCAAGCTTCTAATTGCATTAAAAAAAATCAATATCAAGTTTGTCTGACAAAGCCATATTGATTGGCATTAATTATGCTGTCACTAAAAATGTTTTGTGCTGTAGGGCCATGTTGGCTGGGGCACAGGCCAAGATGCTATGCTACAAGCACAGAACTCAACAAACATGCCTTCTCCCTCAAGGAGGCCCACAGACACCCGACCCACCACTTCCACCTACTCTCTGCACAGATGGTGATAGCCACCATCTTGGTCAATGGACCTGAACCTGACCACCAGACCTGAAAGCATGAACTGCTACAGCTTGAGCTAAAGAGCCAAACCTCTATAGCTGGGGGGCTGTAATAACTCATAACACACACTCACCAGTTAGTTACATAGCCCTTTACTTGTCATATATGCTGGCCCTGTGGCTGCTGTAGATGAGTGAATGTTGATTTTGTTGAGAGGAAGAATGGTCCAATAGTTAGGGAACTTGCCTGGGATCCTGGTTCAAATCCCTGTTCTACCCCAGACATTCTGGACCTTGAGCAGATCACTTAACTTCTCTGTGCCTCAGCTCCCCATTTGTAAAATAGGGCAGTACTATTACCCCTATCTCACATGGCTATTTCTCCTCACCACACATTAATGATTGTGGGGCACTCAGATATTACAGTAATATCTCCCGCTGACATAGGACATAGCGCTGTTCACACTGGTGCTCAGGTTTGTGTAACTTATGTTGCTCGGGGGGGGTGGGGGGGGGAAGCTTTTTCACACCCCTGAGCGACATAAGTTATATCCACATAACCTGTAGCGTAGACAAGTCCTGAATCTGTAGGTGGGAGTTTGTAATTTCCTCCTTCCAAGTACTTCCCAGAAACTCACTTCACACATATTGCTACATTGTTCAACATAGTCTTTTGAAACTCACAATACAGCCCAGGGATTGCATGATCCTGTTTTCCTCCTAAAGAAGTTCCATACAATCCCACAGTAGTACATAAAAATGCAAATGTTTACTACAATGGACTTCTAAAACATTTTAATTTAATTCAGTAAGGTTTGACCAGCATATTGCTGTACCTGTCATAGTACACATTCATCCATATTAAAGAAAGAAGAAAAAGAAAAAAGAAAAAAAACCCCACATTGTTTGCTTGCACACATTTTACTAAGCAATCCAGAAACGTTTATTGAACACTTCTGCCTTTTCTGCATTATTATTGATAATTCTACCATTTCCATCTAGTAATGGACCAATACCTATATTAGAATTCTTTTTGTTCCTAATATACTTCAAAAACTCCTTATTGACCTATGGCCAGCAGAGAGAAGATTTCGTCTTGTGTCCCTTTGCTTCCTTTACCAATTTTTTTTTACAATGCTTACCTTCTGATTTATATTCATGCTATCAACTCCCTGTTTCTTCCATTTCTTACCAAACCCTCCCCCACCCAAAACCAAAAGAGTAATAGCTGTCTTCACTTTCCCTCTAAACCAGGTTGATTTTTAACCAATACAGCAATCTTCCTTGATTGTGGCTTTTTGGGCATCTAATAAAGTGTTCTTAAAACAATTCCCAATTATCATTCACATTTTTCTGATTAAATTCTTCCTCCCAGCTGATTTGGCTCATAACTGTTTTCAGATTTGTTAAATGGGCCCTTTTAAAGCACCAGGTATATATATACATACACCACTGGTCTGGACTTTATTCTGTTTGCACATTATAAATGTGATTAAAGTCTTGATCATTTGTACCCAAGCTACCATTAATTTTTAGATCTGTGATCAGTTTTTCTTTGTCTGTCAAGATGAGGTCTAATATAGAATTGTTCCATGTTGGATGCAATAATTTTTGCGTTAGGAAATTGTCAACTAGAATAGTGAGAAATTCCAAGAATATTTTTAGTACTGGCTGCATGAGACCTCCAGCATGTGTCACTCAAATTGAAGTCTCCCATGATCGCACACTTTCCTCCTCCCCCCCCGCATAGTATAGGCAGGTACACCAGGAGCTGGTCGTCCTGTTCCTTAGTGTGTTTTGATGGTCTGTAGCAGACACCAACTCATACCCCACCTTGTGCTTCATTTTCTTCCAAATTATTAATGACTCTGAAACAGGTTATGTCAAAAATGGTATTGAGTGCTACTCTTCCTCCCCTTTTGCCAACTCGATCCTTCCTAAATAGATTATAACTATTGGTTTTAACATTCCAATCATAGCAATCATCCCACCAGGTTTCCATAATACTGACTAGATCAAATATGTGTTCCTAAAGGAGCAATTATAAATCCTCTTGTTTGTTACCCAGGCTCCTAACATTAGTGTATAGGCACCTGAAGAGTGTCTTCTCTTTATGTCCTTTGGCTCTTTGATTAATTTTGTTCTCATCTGATTTTATGCTGAGTGCTCATATCTTCCCTTTTTATACCCTGATTTTTTGTCATTAGTGTAATGCCCTTCTGACTACTATAGCTATCTGGTCCCTGAGGAGATTGGATGGCCTCCATTTCAGTAGAAGGGGAACCAAACTATACAGCCCGTCTCCCCATGGAAGTTGAGCTAATGTTCCAGAAATCCAGAGCCTTACACCTTACACCACTTACCTACCCACCTGTTCACTTCCAGAATCTTCTGATTTCCTTCATTTCAAGTGCAGGAAGGATCTCAGAGCAGATTGCTTGGACATCCTTCTTCTTTTTAAGCATGCTTCTGAGTTCACTAAGGTCATCTACTATCTATGAGATATCCTGTGATGCGGCATCATTAGTGCCGATATTAACCTTTCCTGTTGACTTCAAAAGCCTCTCTCATTTTAGAGTGATGTCTCATGTCTTGGTTCTGGAAAGACAGCATATTGTTCTGTTGTCCTCCTATCCCATGCAAAAATGTCCTTTCGATTCTTCTGAGTATTGAATCCCCAATAAGAATCATCTGTCTTCTTAGACCCTTGGCGAACTCTTTGTGGGCAGCTTGATTTTCTTACAGCCACCAATTTTTTTCACGCAACGCACTGTCAACCTCTTGAACTCCTTGCCAGAGGGTGTTGTGAAGGCCAATACTATAACAGGGTTCAAAAGGGAGCTAGATAGATTCATGAAAGATAGCCATTGATGGACCTATTAGCCAGGATAGGCAGGAATGGTGTCCCTAGCCTCTGTTTGCCAGAAGCTGGGATTGGGTGACAGGGCATGGATCACTTGATGATAACCTGTCTGTTCATTCCCTTTGGGGCAACTGCCATTGGTCACTGTCAGAGGACAGGATACTAGGCTTGATGGACCTTTGGTCTGCCCCAGTATGGCCATTCTTAAGTTCAGGTTGGGCCAAGCTGTCATCAACAGGTGTGTCCCACAAATCTCTCAGTTCCCTTGGACCAGCTGGATCTTGAGAGGTATATTCCACATTGAGGGCCTGGTATCAATTGGAAATGTCTAGCTGTGTGGAATTCCTCCCGATACTCTTCTCTTTGGTGGCCACCGCCTGATCATCCTTGTCTGTCTCCAGCCATGTAAATTGCCATCATGACCTTTTTCCTTTGGTGGTTAGGAGCTGCCAGTCCTCCTCTTTGACTTCATGTATCTCCAGTTCCTGGGTGGCTAACTCTTTTCTTCTTTGAACCTGGCGTACTGATGTATCCTGAACCTGTCTGTATAGGATCTCCTTGACTTCTCAGTAGCATCTCTACTTGCCCCTCCAATCTAAGAATCTTCTCCTCCAGCAGAGCCACTTGCTTGCACTTCATGCACAGGAAGTCCCTTCCATCTTCAGGCAGGAAATAAAACATGGCACATCCATTGCAGAAAAGAAAAAGAAGTGAGTGGGCAGTGGCAAGGAATAAGTGGAGCCTTGTCTTTAAAAAAAAGTGTGACTGGGCCATAAAGCTGCTTGCTGGGGCATAGGAGTGTTAATGCTTTATCTTTATCAAAGGCCAGTTTTAACCTCCTAAGGTCAAGAATCTTCACTCCTGGTTTCTTGTAAAATAGGCTTACTGGATCAAATTTTTAAATATGTCCCTAAACTGTTTCCACAAAATATATGGATACAATGGCAAATTAAAAATGGACCTGAGATGGAATGTTGAACCCAAAGCCAAAACTTCCTTAAAGTTTGGGAGGTATTCTGACCAGGGGAATGGTTAAGGTCCACCTCTAGTGCACAGATTAATTTATTTGCTTATTAGCATATGCAATTATGTTATACATGCAAACAATGTTTATATGCAGCCACCAAATTTGTGCATAAATAGGAATCTATATTTTAACAGTTTGAACAGTTCATTCTTCTAGTCCATTTTACTTTAGTACTTTAGGCTCTATGCAACATGTTCAATACTCCCAATAATCTGTAAAAGATTCAAACTTTTTCTTAGTATATTATCAAATATTTTCTGAAAACACTTTATGAGAAATGCCATATCTTCCTAAGATAGAAGTATCACTGTTTCAGTGAGAATTCTTATAGAAGATTGAATTCAAAGTAACCTGAACATGAGTTGTTTTATGTACCACATTCTGCATAACAACATGAGAGAACTCCATACTTGTAAAACTATAATGGATTTTTATTAATGGAACTATTTACAAACAAGGTGCAATTGAATTCTTGTCAGTGCACACAGACTGGCTTAGTAGTGTCTTTTCCCAAAACTCTTCCTTCCTCCAACCTGTGCTCCTGCAAACATGCAGGTAGTCATCGAACCTTGCTAGTCTTTGCCTTCAAAATACAAGTTCATCATTTTGCAAGTTTGTTTTCTGGTATATGCTGAGGATGAAAGTTTACAATACCCCATGTAAGGGACTCTATTATCATACAGTTAGGGAAAATGAACCACAATGAAGGGATATGATTTGTTGATGGTCACAGAGCAAGTCAGTGGCAAGTATGGCAATAAAAACCAGCAGTCCTGACACCCAGTTCCCTGCTCTAACAACTGGATAGGGTTGCCAGAAAGCAAGTGTGAAAAATCGGGACAGAGGGTGGGGGGGTAATAGGAGGCTATATAAGACAAAGAACCAAATATCAGGACTGTCCCTATAAAATCTGGTCACCTTACAACTGGACAGCAGTAATTTTGTGAATTATTATGCTATTTCACTGACATTCAATTGGTTGACATTTACTGACAGTTTTTGATGCTTTTTCCATGATACTTTGTAAATGTATTGATGGTTACCCAGATGGATGATAGACTTGGTGTCCTTTGTTAGCCAGAAAGACTGCCCATTTAAAGAGTAAAGTCATTAGCGGGAGAACATTACCACTGAGGCCTGTAACTGCATTACATATTCAATAGCCACAGGAGACTTTTTTTTGAGGAGTTGTGCTACTTAGCTCATCACAGTAGTTTTGAAGCAATTATAGAAATGCCATTAATTTAAATGACGATGTATATTAAGTATTGCAGATGACCAAATTCTCTGATGGCTTTTTGTCAGTCTTGTCCATAATTCAGGCAAAATGTATGAGATATTGAAGATGAACCAATTCTGCAGCAGCTTCGGTCAAGCCTAATGGAGAATTTAAGCAGTGTGTGTTAGAGTACAGGCAGTGGAATCATGTATACCAAACACAGCCCCACCATGAAAGCTATTAAGTTGTGCATTAAATAAGACAGCATGCAGCGGAAGCCCAATGGCAGAGTTTTGTTTTCTAGGTGCAGTAAAGCTTTGTTGGATAGCTGCTATACACTGAGTCTGAACATAGGAACGCATTCCAACAGCTAAGCTACGGTAAATCCAACTGAGCCAATGACCAAAGGGTAAATCTCAGCCAGACCTTTATATAAAAGGAGAAAATGGTTAGTTTTAAGTTGAATATTTTAGGACAAAAACTAGCATGCATCATATTGGTCTGAACTTAGCTATGCAGTTTTGTGTTTGGAATATTTCTTTATTCAAAATGCCTTTGTAGCGATTGCACTTTTTGCATTGAGTCAACTGCATTTGGAGATCCCAAACTATACAGCTTTGCGGATGACTGACATTTTGCATTTTCTTTTCCTCTTTTTTATACCAGCTCAGAATGATCTCACATCTAACAAAATGCCATGTGACAATGGTAAAGAATCACAGAAAGAGTAACTGTCTTCTAACACTGGACATGGAATTTATCAAAGTAAGGAAAACAGTATTATCCCTACAGTTTCTTTGCTTCACTGTACAGATTCTGGATACGTTTCTGGAAGACATGGAGCACAGAACTTGCATACCAGGGAGAGGGATGTTAAGTTACCTGTAAACCACCTTTGCACCCTCCTGATCCTGGATTGCTCTGGGGACCCTGGAATAACTTTGACCTCTTGAGACTTGTTATGACAGGCTTCTAGAGCTTCCCTACGGGCTGCAATATTGCCCAGAATCTACACAGTGCTATGTTCTGTGGCCCTGCCCCGATGTGCCCCTCCAGCTTCCAGTATACTCCCTACCCCAGCGCTTGTGGAGGGGTCTGAGGAAGAGAGCCTCATGGCTTCCCACTCCCCAGTGCCTGCATCAAAGAATCTTCCCATGGTCAACACTGGCACCTTTAGGGCTCCCTTTATGCTTGTCTGGCCTTTTACATGGTGTAAAGGAGTCAGAGCAGGGATCTCCCCCATTGCCTCAAACCTTCCCCAGACTCTGATGCTTGATTTCTTATTCTAAAGTTTAAAGTAGCAGTACACACATCCTCACAATATTCACTATGGACCAGCACTTGAATATATATTGTATAGGCTCCTTGAAGAAAAAAAGTTCTGTTTTGTAACATTTGTAATATTCTTATCTTATAGGCCAGCCCATTATGCAATCAAGCAATATTAAAAAAACCAAACCTAAACAGGTCTGACCTTAACTCAATAGATAATACTTTCAAAAAGAATTTGTACTTCTACTGTGCCTTATGTAGATGGTGTCAAAACAGTTTAAAAGAAACAAATTAATGTAGCTGCACAACGTCAGGTAGGAAAATATCTTCATTTTACATGTATAGATAGTGAAGTAGAGAGAATTGGGGATATGTCTACACAGCAAAGAAAAACCCGCAGTTAGTCTGTGCCAGCCAACTTGGGCTCATAGGGCTTGGGCTGCTAGGGTTCAGCCCAGAAATCTACACAGCGATGAAACAGCCCAAGTTGGCTGGCACAGGCCAGGCACGAGTTTTTCTTTTGCTGTGTAGACATACCCTTAGGTTTGACATTTTGAAACGTATGTGCTTAAAGTTAGGCACCTAAATAAATGGCTAGATTTCAGAGCTACTGAGCACATACATCAGCAGCTGTCTTAGCCTGCACCAGGGATTGATAAGTACAAGTCTTTTCAGCTTGAGCTAAAGAGCCAGGCTATAGCTGAGAGCTTCAATAGACTCACATCCCCTGTGGATTGGACATAGAGGAGAACACATGCTCATCAGTGGATTACACACTCAAAGCTGCTATTTGTTCCAAAAGGAGTGCACATGTTCAGCACCACAGAGAATCAGATCTCTTTTTAATGCATGCATGTAATCCCACTCAGTGCTCCTGGGTAAAAGTTACCAGGATTGGGGCCTTTGAAAGGAGCATCACTGGTTTGTTACGTCACCATTACCATGTTATACTTTTGAATATATGCCAGCCACCCTTATTTAAAAGAAACCAACGTTGTCATTTTTAGCAAAAACTTACCCATTTTTTCCCTCCACTCTGTCTTCAGAAATGTCTTACTCCTGTATATTTCAATGGGGGAAAAAGTTTTCCCTATTTTGCTTCCCAGTTTATCCTATTTATAGCTTTCCAATGCTGACAGTTACTGTATATTCCTCTGCTGTAACAGTTGGGAGAGGAGGGGAGCATATGGGTCTATTTTCAGAAAAATAATCCATCTTGTGCAGAAATAAAAAAATGGAATTGGAGCTGCTTTATGTATTGTGCTTTGAGGCTCAGTCTTTCTAATGAAGAGTCTAAGACAGTCACCACTGATATCAGTAAGAACACTGCGCTGCAGGCTCTGTAAGGCAAAAAAACCCCAATGCAGCCTCAGTAACATAATAATAATAAAAAAAGACTGCAGTGTGACTAAGACTAGGGAACTTCTTCAATAAAAATGCATTTACTGTAGAGGTGGCTTTATGAGGCAGCAGGGTGGATGTGTTATCAGAATGGGATATAAACATAATTTGTGCTGTCAACTCCCCCCCTCATGCAGACTTTCAGAAGTCAAAAATAGCTAGAAGAAAGTCACTTGCATAGTCACAAAACAGCAACACTGATCACAAAAAATGCTTTGTGCATTTGGAAGCAAAAAATGAGCAGCACTTAAAGCAGATCAGGTCTATTCACTTTCTTGGTAAGTAGGAGGGACTGTCATAGAGCCAGTTATGACTTTCTAATTTCTAAAGCCAACTACATGTCAACCCCAGCCCGAGAGGAGTTAGAGTTGTTTTAAACCACCAGCTGGGGGCAGTCACAGCACCTCACACTCAGGCTGCACGTGAGAGGTCCCTACACACAGAGCTACAAGGACAATGGTGGATGAATTGGCTCTACTCCGTACCTGCAAGGGACTCCTCTAAACCAAGGGAGTCTGCAGCAGGTGAAATGTATCCAGAATGGTAAAGGCTGCAGAGTTGACCAGAGAATCTGGTCCACACTTTCTATGTTGTTACCAAGAGCTGGTCATCTCATTCCAGATCCTTAAGGACATTTCCTTATTGCTATAATTACTGTTAATTGTACCTTATTTGGCAGTATTAACAGACAGGTCAAAGACCAAGGTGCTGTACAGTTAAATCCAGGTCCAGATACAAACTCTCTCACAGTTCAGGAACATTCAGATCTTGAGTTTTCATCCTGGCCCATTTTAGAGATAAGAACCAGCTACAAAGTTTGGATCTGAACCCCCTCAAAGTTGACCAGTGTTGGGAACTGGGGTTTTGTTTCAGACATGTTGCCAATAGAGACTGATCGACCCTTTTACCTTTAGCGATGTCTCTATAAATCAACATTGAGAAAGCCTGGTGCAGTGATGTGCAAATGCTTACACTGCAACTGTATACCATATGGAAAAAGTCAATACCAAGCTGAACTAGAGTTTTATATAGTTTGTATTAGCTAGCTACATGCTGATCACTAGTTAATATCTGGCTATCCAAATTAGGGACTGATTGAAGAGTTCAACCACATGGAGCCTTCAATCAGCCTGCGCATTTCTGCACCAGAAAGTTATTTTTGTTTAAGCGCACAGAGATAAAGCCTTGTGAGGGGGGTACATTTAGGGAGCCTGCCCCTTTGCAGAGCCCAAAAGCCATAGAAACCTGAGCCCTCTCTGGCATATCAGATCACTTGTGATACCTTCAGCACACTAACATACACAGAGATACAGGTAGCTGAAAGATCAGTATACAAATTCCTTCAGCTTCATTAACTTGCTTTTTAAAACATATGTTGCATTGTCACAGCTTAACACTAATATGTGGTTTAACCCCACTCTTAGTAACCATTCTTCACTAAAATACAGAAGGTGGACTGTAACTAACCCCAACAGACCAGGGATTTCCACTATCAGCCAGCCAGAAAGGCATATGCCTGAAAAATCCTCTGACTGGGATAGACTGTGGGCAAGATTCACAAGCAGGACGTAAGCGTTGCTTGCAGCATTCAATGTTGCAACACCTAACTTTCAGATGCCCTACTGCCAAGTGCAGTTGGGCCAGAAAGAGATCAAGTACATCTCTGCAACCCAGTGGTTAGCTCATGTGGGAGAGGCAGCGAGCTGGGTTCCAGTCCTTGCTCCACATCCTCCAGAGGAGGGATCTGAAGCCACATCTCTCTCATCCTAGATAAGTACTCTAACCACTGGGCTATAGAGTAAAATGCAAGAGGGCAGGGGAAGTAGTAGCTCCTTCTGCTGCTGACACCTCAAGCAAGACAGGCAGGGAACACCTAATTAGTGGATCCCACTAGGGCTCAGTCATGAGTGAAGCACCAAGTAGCTTGGCAGTGTCACAGCTTAGGCACCTGAGGGACTATATTACTTGAAACAGGTGACTTCAAGGTTAGGAGGCAGCTGAGCGGTAGTTTTGTGACTCCCAGTAGCACATAAACATTGAACTTAGGCACCTAAACAGGCAAGCAAGCTCCTAACCCTCCCCCCCGCACCTTGTGAATCTAGCCTTATGTCTTCCTCTGTAGTTGGAAAGTTCTTACTTAGCAAATTTTGGGTGCTACACAAGGCTGCACCACAGCAAAAACAAGAAGCTAGGAGTCCACCTATGACAGTGCTCAACCAGCACTCATCTGCCTTTGAAAGCATACTACCACTGATCAGCTGCTTGGCTAAGGAGCTCAACCTTCAACATGTTTAAATTAGTTAAATGGGAATGCTCAGGTTTCAGCTGAGTGCTAATTAGCACCTAGAAAATGGTTAGCTGACTCTCAGCTATGCTTTTTAATTATAGGCAGGACTGGTAGCACAGGCAAGCAAATACTGGCATTTCCTAACGTCTGAGTGCTTGATTTTGCAACCTTAATATTCTTTTCACATAGTTTTGGAGCATTTGATATAGGTGTATGTTATACTTACTTGAGGGGACTTGAGCCTTCAAGGTTATTATTCCACCACCTGTTGAGAGAACTACATTCACTTTTTTTAAAGAGCTTTTTGGGCCCAGTGCTATGTTTAAAAGATTAATTGCTTCAGAAAGTATTGCTATCACCAGAGTCCAAACTGTCAACTCTAAAACCCCACATGCTGTTCAAAATAGGGTAGCTATTGCCAACTTAATGGTCACGGACATTAAAATGACAAAAACTGTACCAACACCCCCATGACTTCTGTTACTGTGCAGTGGAGAAAGCTACAATTTGATCAAATATTAGGCCCTGACTTTCAGATGGGCTTGCTGTGTGTAAGATCTCATCTGTTGTACGAAATCATTTTCCTTCAGAAACTGGAGAGCCTACATGGCTGCTTATAAACATTGCGAATGCAAAGTTATTAGGGTTAAGCAGAAGAAACTTCTCTCAGCTTCTAGCCTCGTATGTCACAGTCTGAAAAGAAGGTGCATTAATTATTCTGCTGATGTACAAAGCAACTAGCATCCTCTTTTAACTCAATCAATCTTTGTGCAGCCTATAGCCCTGATTCTCCACTGAAGAAGCACTTAAAGCAAGTCCAGAGATGCCTGTAAGACACCTTTGCATCCCCCTGATTTGGAGTGGGATGCAGGCAAGGTGAAGACTAGTGGAATATTGTCTTGGGTACTCTCAAGTCTGCATGCAGTTAGTAAGTGAGTTGCTTGACAGGTGGCAGCAACATTGCAGCTATCCTGGAAGCTTGGGAAGAAGAATTATAAGACTGCACTGGGAGGATCAGTACAGATTCTATGTCAGTGGTTGCTATCTTCACTGGTACTGCAATGGCAGAGAATGACACAGTGTTGAATGCCATGGTACTTAGCCTTGTTCAGTTATAATGGTGGCATGAATACTTGTACATCATTGCATGATATTTTTGTGGGGGTTTGTAGTGTTTGATAGGCACATGGAGGGGTTGTAGTGGTGGCTACAATAGTAAAGTGCTTTCACACAGCTACTTTTCCTCCATGAGCAAATTATGATTAAATAGAGCCTATATGCAACCAGAGTCCCCAGTGAATCAGGTGCTTCTCTATAAAATCAAAGGATCCCTCAATATGAGTTCTGAATACACTGTCTGTCTCCTCTGACCTCAACCAAGTGTTAGAAGCCTCCTTTCTTCGATTAGGTCCTTACCTTTAACTGCTCCCAAGCCTTACATTTTGATTGGAGTCTGGATGTGGGTAGCTGGCTTAAGCTCCTTGTGATCATGGACTACAGGAAGTGATCAGGCATAGGCTGCATTCCACAGCTCCTGCATAGGCTGCAGCTGGCACACACAACTGGATCAGGTGCACCCGGCTGCTGCTTTTATCTGCTCCCTTAGATCACCTGGGTAATTATTTTGAAGAGGCTGCAAAGCCTCACCAATACTTTGCAATCCCATAAGCCGGCAAGCTACAGATTTGTAAACAAGGAGCGCGCCCATGGGAAATGTGGGAGAACACACATGCCAGAGGTGTGGCTAGAAATAGGACCGATTTGTCATAAATATAATGATTTCTCTTTTCTTATGCAAAATGTACAAATTCAAAAGCATGCTTTAGGTGAATGAGCAGCCACAATACAGTACAGATGATATTTCAATGGAAGGAGTCACCCATAGAAGGTGTTTGAGAGGTTACCAGGGAGGAGAAATATCACTAGGTCAAATTTAAATTGCACACTGGTGTACAAAACACTTCACATGAAGAGCTGAAGGTCTTACGCCCACCACATAAATTGTTTAGTTTAGGAGCTGAGCTGCTAGTTGTGCAGGATACATGCACAGTTTTGTGTAAGCACAATGAGGATGCGAAACAGTGGACAAAAAAATGGACATTATAAATAAATAAGTACCAGTGTTTGGTATCAAAGTCTGCTTAAATGTATTGGGTCGGTCACGTCAGCCCCATTCTACTGCCACTAAGACATATGACCTAAGAAAAATGCACAAGGAGGCATTGTGTGTATTACAGCTGCTTCCTGGGAAATACAAGATTAAAGTGGGTACCACTATAGATCTCATAATAGAGTCTCCATGAACATCTCAATTGCACAGTAAGACTAATTGACTAAACAAGTATTGAACCTGAAAAATGCAGAGGTCCTATGGAGTGGGTAAGCTGCTTGGCGCAATACAACAGTGCTGGGACTGTGCTTAGGTCCATGATATCTGAACACAGCAATATAATGAGAGCATTACCTGTGTGAGGATGAAATTATTAAATTGGCTAATGCCCAAACTTTTAGTATTCTGGATACCAGATATGGCAGATAAAAATGGTTGAAGAAAGTTCAATGCTAAGCAGGTTTAATACACCCAAAGGAGATAAAGATTCATCCACTTACTGTATGGTATTCAGTCAGCCCAATTAGTGTTTCAAAAGAAAGTGGACATCACCTATGCAGGCTTCATGAGGTTGCAGCCATTGTGGAAAATATATTGGTGTCAGTGCTACTGTTCAAGAATATGAAGCCAATCCTGTGGTGCTGTAACCATTTGTATAGTGGGGGTGCTGAGAGCCATTGATCCAAAGTGTGCACTCTGTATTTAATGGAAACCACTTTAAGCCGGGGGGGCGGCAACACCCGCAGCGCACATGAACCAATCTACATGTCATGCTCCCAAAGCATGTGGAAAAGGGAGTCAGATTAAATCTGGACAAATGCCTATTCCAAGCAACTGAAGTATTTTGTCCATATTCTCTAAGGGACAGAAATAAAAGCTGATGCTGGAAAAGTGGCAGCAATCACTCTGATGGGGCCACCAGAGTATTGTGCTGAGTTAGAAAATATATAAGGAATAGCAATTTGCCTTATCGTGTTTATACTACACCTTGTAGAAATTTTGACACAGATAAAAGATCTCCTGAGAAAACATTCAGTTTCCACGGGAGGGTCATCATTATTCTGTCTTCACCAAAATGAAACTAGTTGACAAGGGGAGGTATATTGGTACCGGATGATATTTAAAAGAGGTAATGGTTAAGGTGGATGCATCCAAACAAGGACTTGGAAATGTGCAAGAAGAGAATCCAGTGGTTTATCCATCCCTGTCTCTCATAACCACAGAAATAAATCATGCCCAATTTGTGAAAGAGATATATGCACACATTTGGTTGTGAGTAGTTCCACCCATATGAGTGTGAGACATTTATGTCCCTTGTGACATGCCATCTTTCCACAATGGATAATGAAAACTACCTGATTGTCACCTGTTATAGTCATTTTTTTAAGCTGGAAGAAATGAGAAGCACAAAGGGTAAGATCATCACATGGTGTAAACTGATCTAAATTCACTGAGGTAAAAGGAATGGATTTACACAAGCTGAGGATCTGCTCCCAAAACTGTCAGGGATTGCCTACATGATAAAGCTCTGCCAAGAAGTGAAGACATTACGTTGTGCAGAAACATTATACATTTCCAGCAAGCTGATCTCTAAAGTGAGAGAATTCATATACTACCACTATGAAAATGAGCCTTGACAACAGTTTTGCATTAAAGTTACTCATTATCTTCCCATCATCACGTTTAAGAAAGAGATGTGACAATTTACTGTACATAAAACAGGCAGCACTGTTCTTGTTCAATAGAACCGGCAAGCAGAAGAGGCACTCACTAAATTAATATTAGAGAATTATTAAAATGGCTTTTTGACTTCTGCTTTTAGAATATATTGTTTTTATTTCTGAATAGAAATAAAGGACTTTCATGGCTTAAGATATACAGACAAAACAGCAAGGCTTGCCACATTTTTCTGGTAAGGAAGCATAAAAGATTTAGTTTAGTCCCCTTACTTTGTATCTGACTTGATATAGATCTCTGCCTGTTACAAAATGGGTTTATTCTCCTTGGAAATAAGGAGACTTTGATGTGACCTAATGGTTCTTTAAAATTTGTTAAAAGACCAATAAAGATGATCAAAGTAAGTTTTTATTATGGTGTATGCTTCACAAACTAGGGGACATAATAGACAGTTAAGACATTAGGAGTAAATGGAAAATTCAGACAGAACATTATTCTACTGAAAGAGTACTAAATAAGTGCCCAAAGGGGACCACGAAAATAAATAGAAGAAATGGGTATGAGAGACAACAGTTGGGTACATGGTATCTCTGGAGTAGGAAAGAGTATGGGTTGTGCTGAAAGACCGCTAAGATGAAGACACATGCATTAGTTATTTGACTGTATGAACTGTGAGAATTTTGAATATGTATTTACCTTCTCTTAACTGTTCATTTCAATAGTCAAATTTAACTAGCATTTCTTTGAGTGTATATGTATGAAAACTGTACTGGCCTCCATTTTCCATTAGGATGCAAATGAGATACTGATTTTGAATTGTAATCTCTCCTATGATTTGGGACCTACATGCCAAAGATACCTTCTTTCTCTCTGTGTACAAGTTATGGTGGTTGAGATCAGGTGAGGGACTCTCATGCATGGTTTCTAGATTGGAATAACTGAAGCCTAGGTATTCTTGATAAGGGCCTATGGCATTAGAATGCACTTCACTGACAGAGTGCAAGTTTGTTGACTAGTAATAACTAATTTAAGCCCCTCAGTTTTGTCAAGCTTTTTCCTGAGTGGAGGAAGTGGAAAGTCTGTTTCAGGTGATTACTGCTGAGAAGCAGCTAACTCTTGATTGCTAACATTTTTAAACAAAGTTTTGTATACTTTTATAAATTCTGTGCACGTGCTTAGAAAATGGTTTGGCAGCTGTATGCCACATCCTGACTAAGTAAAATAAATATATAAAATATCAGAAACGAGAACAGATTGTTCTAATTAATGCAGGAAAACAGTATTTTATGGCATTGTTCACTATTGTGCAGTGACATAGTTATGTTGTTGCTAAAGGCCTTACTTAAATAAGAAGGATAACAAAGGGCATGTGACAATGAATATCAACCAACAACATCAGGGGAGATTCTTAAACTAAACCAAACTATAGAATTGTCTAACAGGTCAAATCTAAAATAAGTGACAGAAGCTAATTCTGGTGGTTGTTACTTCTGATTTTGTAATATCATCATAGGATTTCAGTTTGTTTTTCTCCACATTTCAAAGACCTATATCGTTTGGTAGAACATTATAAGGAATTACCACCTGGGAAATATATGCACATATTCGCAAGGTGGGATGCAATGGAGGCTGATCTGATTGAGGGAGCACCATCAATTCCTGGGGGGGTTCATATGTTTTAAATTCACATTTGCTGTATTTCCATAGTGAAATTTTGGCCACCATTTATACCCAGGGAAATATTCCCAAAAGCTTGGATATGGGAAATTATTTGTCTGAAAACAGAAAATAAGAGAATAAAGAAAAAGAATTTAAGGCTATAGGAAGCCCCATTTTCCTTGCAACATAATTTTTGGGTACATCACTTGGTTAAATATTAAAATTATTTATATTTTTTTACAACGCACAAAAGTGTGTGGGGCGCTTCCCAGAAAAAAAAGAGATACTGGCCCCTTTCCTGAATTGCTTACTACCAAAATCACCAATCCTGTAAAGATTTGCGTACATAAATTGACTTTGTATACATGAATAAAGTGAAGCATATGGGTAGGGCCCTACCAAATTCATGGTTCATTTTGGTCAGTTTCACAGTTATAGGATTTTAAAAATAGTAAATTTCATTATTTCAGCTATTTATAGCTGAAATTTCATGGTGTTGTAATTATAGGGGTCCTGACTCAAAAAGGAGTTGGGGGGGGGGTCACAAAGTTATTGTAGGGGGGGGGGTGGGGGACTGCTACCCTTACTTCTTGGGTGCTGCTGGGGGTGGCCCTGCTTTCCGAGCTGGGCAGCTGGAAACTGGCAGCTGCTGGCCGAGACCCCAGCTCTGAAGGCAGAACCACCGCCAGCAGCAGGGCAGAAATAAGGATGGCATGGTATGGTATTGCCACCCTTACTTCTGCTGCCTGAAGAGCGGGGCCCTCAGTCAGCAGCTGCCACTCTCCGGCTGCCCAGCTCTGATGGCAGTGCAGAATTAAGGATGGCAATACCATGATCCACCCTAAAATAACCTTGTGACCCCCCCCTGCAACTCCCTTTTGGGTCTGGACCCCCAATTTGAGACAGTCTGGTCTCCCTCATGAAATCTGTATAGTAGATGGTAAAAGCACACAAAAGACCAAATATCATGGGGGGAGACCAGATTTCATGGTCCACGATATGTTTTTCATGTCTGTGAATTTGTTAGAGCCCTACATATGAGTAAATCTTTGCAGGATTGGGGCCTAAATCATGCAGTCTGAACTGTGCAGGAACATTCTTACATATGCTACTCCACGCAGTTGTAAGAGTCCAGCCGTGTGAATCATGGCTTGTCTACATTACCCGCTGGATCGAAGAGCAGTGATCGATCCAGCGGGGGTCGATGTATCGTGTCTAGACTAGACGCAATAAATCGACCGCCGAGCGCTCTCTCATCGACACCTGTACTCCACCAGTGCGAGAGGCGCAGGCAGTCGACGGGAGAGTGTCAGCCATCAACTTACCGCAGTGAAGACACCATGGTGAGTAGATCTAAGTAGGTCGACTTCATCTACATTATTCACGTAGCTAATGTTGCGTAACTTAGATCGATACCCCTCCTCCCCATTGTGGACCAGGCCTAAGTTGCAGGATCAAGGCCTATGCTTAGACATGGAATAATGAGTGATCGTAACAAAAGAGGGTGGGGAGGACAACGATTAGAGCTATATTATCAAATGGTGATTCAGTTTAGGTACATTCACATAATCTATTGTCTCTTTTAATGAGATTGTAAGCTCTTTAGGGCCATGACTAGGGTTTGTAGGTGCTATGATAATACAAATAATAATCTTGATGTTTCAATGTATGTTTGTAATATTCAAATTATGATTATTGACTCAGTTTTTGTAGGCACACGCATATGCTATGTGCAGCGTACAAACAAGTCAGGGATGCTGGTGTTTTAATATCTGCAAAGTGCCATACCATCTATAATATGGTATTGGATAAATAACAATACTAATATTGATGTTTTTTGTACTGCAAACTGGAGCATCATGCTTTCCTTCATGAAGTGGCACAAAGCGACATGTGAGTATGTACAGACTATTCACTGTTAAAACAGCATTTGACTCCAACTTAGAGGGATACTTCTGAAGGCTGTTTTGGAGAAGAGCTCATTTTAGACACCATCCATATTTATCAACTTCAAAAAGCAAGCCTAAGTGCAGAAGGCAAGAGAATTATGAGAGCAGTTGAGGCGTATTATTTCAGCACCTTGTCAAATGCTTGTTCCTGCTGAGAGAAAAAGTCAATTCTATAACAATCAAACAAGCCTAAAAGTGCCCAAAAATGGGACTGGGTGAAACAGAAGTTACATATATGCTCTCCTCTGCAAGTGCTTTAGTGAAAATTCATCTTTAAAAACAAAGGTCTTCTTCATCTCCAGTGACTATGATCAACAAAAGCGGATTAAAAATGACAGTGTCTGCCTTTTCCTTTTCCTGGTGTCTGATCCATGCATGCTGCCTTCCCATCACATTTGTGTACACAGCTCCTGGGATGCTGCTAACTGGCTCTCTGGTTCTTTTCACTTCTAGAACTTCAGGCTCTGAGAGGTGTAATTTATTACTTCACAGCTGCAGTCTTTTTACTCATTGTACTTTGTCACCATTACCAGCTTGATCCAGTGCCTTCCTTCCAAGAAACCAAGTAACCTTCATATCTATCATCTTGGAGTGACAGAAGGTCAGGGGTTAAATGTCACATTATTCAGCCTTTGGGTGTCCAGGCTTTTGCAAAAAGTGACAGGAATATTAAGCTGTATTTTTACTAGAATGATAGATAACAGAAATCTTAATACACCCTAAAATGGTATATTAAAGTTTTACAAGCAAAAGCATCCTCTATTCTGGTTGGTGAATAATGCACCATTAACTTTGAGGTGACTGATTTTTCTACTGCAGCTGTGCAGTTTGTTGTACATCAGCTGCCAACATTTTAAAAATACACTTTTGTCGTAAAAAACTATTCACTGTGATTCATTAATTATCACTTAGCTGCAGTTAACTACTAGTTTGTCACTGTTAAGTGCTCTTTTCTTTATTTCAGGCTGTTAACTGCCAAATAAACCAATAAATAACGGTAACAACTGGTTTCCCAGAAATCATTGTTCAAATGATCAATATCTCCTTTTTTTAATCATTTTGTTGTCCTTTCCTTGTCCTTGCCTGAAATTCAGTTCTATAAGCCAAGAGGATTGGAAACACATACAACAGTGCAGTAACCAGCCATGGCAATGTAAATTGGATACACTAATCATATAAAGAACAAAGAACAACACACTTATATATACACAGCAAATTATCCTCAGAAATGATCAAAATAACAATTTATGTTCAGCAAATTGAAGATGCTATTAACTGCAGGCTGAATGGACAAAGATCAACTTATACTTAGTAGGAAAACATATCACAAACAAGGAAGGCAAAACTCATTTTAAAAAGAGAAATGACATGATTACAACTCCTTGCCCTATATCCTAAACGTGCAGTCAACCTTTTCACTCTGCCTTTAGTTCTGCTTAAATTGCCTTTCTTGCTCCTTCTTTTCTGAACAGAGTCCCTTTTTGTAAGAGGTTCTGGTTTTTTGTCTAACTGATTAGGGAAATCCCTATTACATTTGTTCAGCTTTAATATTTTCAGAGTGGAAATTCTGAATGATGAAAACCAAATAAGGAGGGGCATTTTATTTCAAAATTCAATTATTTTGCTTTTCCTCTTTCAGTCAGTGCCAGAGTTATTGTAAAGAAAATTCTATGAGGCAGCCGATACAAAGCAACCCCAAATCTTAATTTAGAATCCCATGTGTTCCAGAACTTAAACTGAAGTCTGATCCTTTTCAAAATGAAGACAATGGGAGTTTCCCATTGACTTGAGTGGAAGCCAGAACAGGCCCTTTGTGTTTAATTTTAATACAGGAGCAGTTCTTACATATCAGAACTATTGCCCCTGTCAGTTTCTTGCAGCAGCACTGTCATTGGGAGCAACAATTCAGCAGTGGGAAATAGATGAGGGACAACCAGCGACAGGCCTTGGTGGGTAGGATGCTTGAAAATAACATTATAAGAAGAGAAGGGGAAACTGACTGGGATAGAATAGAAAACACTGTACACAAATTTTACTTTCAGATCATAGTTTCTTACTACATACTAGAATACTTCCAGTCTACAGCAATGTGTATATATCAGTCAGTTACCATATGTATTCTATATATTAATTACACAGAAATAAAAACTATGTTAAAAGACTATTATTAAAGTAACAAAATCAAGCACTCAAAAGTTAGGGAATGCCAGAATTAAGGTTACTTTTGCATCCTACCAGCACAAAACTCAGCAGGACCAAGTCAGCACTGAGCCTGAGTGGGCAGTAAAGCCTAGCACCTTTTCAAAAGGGACAGTTCAGTGCTCCTACTAGGAACAAGGCTGCTGGGTACAGTCTCATGGCCACAGGAACACACAGAGGAAAGTGAGGGTACATCTACACTACAGCTGGGATCGACACTCTGAGATCGATCCACTGGTGGTCGATTTAGTGGGTCTAGCCAAATCGACAGCAGATTGCTCTCCAGTCGACCCCTGTATTCTACCCCCATTGGGAAGAGTAAGGTAAGTCGACAGGAGAGTTTCTCCCATCAACCCCCCGCGGTGTAGACCCTGCGGTAACTCGACCTAAGGTATGTTGACTCCAGCTACGTTATTCACGTAGCTGGAGTTGCGTAGCGTAGGTCGACTTAGGTCGTAGTGTAGACATACTCTGAGGGTGAGATAGAAAACAGAACTAAATAAAAAAACCCAAGAATTTAAGAGGCAGGATGGGAAGCAAAGTAGAGGAACTCAAAGAACTACCAGGGAGCAGATAAGTTTTTAGGGATCCGGGTGCGAAAAGGAAAATTCCTAAATCTGGATGGGAATGAAGATTTATCCCATTGCTGTGAACTTATAAAAAGTTGTTGCAAGCTCCAAAAAGTGAGGGAATAAATACTGCCTAACTCAGGTGGAAAGGAAAAAGACAGCAAGGAGAGCATCTCTGCGCTGTGATGTCATCCTGTCAACACAAAGCCCAGCACTGTGAAGTCAGTGCTGAGGTCAGCATAGTCTCAAGAGAAGATGAAGACTGGCCTTCTTTTCCAGGAGGGACTCAGCAGTTCAAAACAGTGGGAGCAGAGTAGTTGGCCGCACAGTTTCATGGTCACATAGCTACAGAGGGGCAAGTCAGGAAGAAAGTGAAAACTATAAAGAAAAGAGTTACCAGTCAACATGGGAGGAAAAGATGAAAAACCCAGTTAAGACACTGGAGATAAATACATTTTTTGAATGCAGAATAAGGGGGTGTGTGTGTGTGTGTATAAAAACCATTTAGGGCACAAACAGTGCAACAGACTCAGGGGAATCCCTAAATCAAGTGGAGGTATAAAGATTTGACTCATTGCGGAGAGTTGGGCAGATGGTGGTGTGAGCTCCATGGATCCTGGGATTTTTCTGGTGCTAGGAATGGTGATTCTGGGAGTTTTTGAGAAACCAGTAAAACAATATAATAAAGGGAAATAAAGCAAATAAATTACCGTAAGCTGCACTGGTTCAAAGGGATAAGATGGGATTTGAATCTCTTGGGGAGTTTGCCAGCAAAGAATTGCATCATAGAGAATAGGAGCTTTGAGCGTCTAGTAGTTTGGCCATGTAGACGTCCAGGGTGGGGCTCGTCCCTCACAGGGGCGACCGGGAGCCAGGCCACCTCACGTCACGAGGCTGGGAAACCGTTCAGTCTTGCAAGTCGAAGTCCTAGGTCGGGGCGGGGCAGCAAACATCCAGTAGTTCAGGGGCTCAGGCCCTCAAGCAGGGGCTGAGCAAACAAACAGTACTTCAGTAAGCCCAGACTCCTACACCCGAACCTTGGCGTGAAGGTAGGGGGGTGGGGGGGAGAGGCTGCCACCTGTGGTGGGGTGGCAGGGGGGACACAGGCCTACCCACTCCACTGTGTCCCAGCCCAAGGCCCTAACAGCAGCAGTCCGTCTGCTGTTGGGTCAGTGGGGATCCTGACCGCAACACACTGACATGGGCTCAGGGTCTGTTATCCCCGGGCCACTTCCAATCTCCCCCTCCATGGGTACCTGCACGTCCTCAGTCTCCTCCACCATGTCCCAGACCATGGGCTCCTCAGGGCACCGAGCGCTGGGTAGGTTGGGTGGCTCCTCCAGACCCTCGGCGAGGGGAAGCTCAGGCCGCTCCTCGGGACACCGGGCTTGGGGCCGGCTTGGCCAGTCCTCCTCAGGATACCGGGCTCGGGGCAGGCTTGGCCAGTCCTCCTCAGGATACCGGGCTCGGGGCAGGCTTGGCCAGTCCTGCTCAGGATACCGGGCTCAGGGCAGGCTCGGCCCAGCAGGAGCTCAGGCCCCAGCGTCTGTCCTCTCCCGCGGTCGGCCGCCAACTGAGCGCTGGGGCCGGGCCTTTGTACTTCCTGTCCTGCCCCTTGACTTCCGGGGGGTGGGGACAGGCGGCGGTGACTCCGCCCACTCTGGCGGCTGTTCTGGCTCGTCCCTCGCAGGGGCGACCGGGAGCCAGGCTGCCTCACTACAGGCAGGGAAAGACTGGTGCAGAGGAAGCAGTGGTTTGAGGGCTCCCATAGAGCTGGGGTGTGTTGGGGAATGGACTGAGACTGCTAGTGTTCTGCTGAGCCTCTGCATCTCACAGCCAGACTGGGAAGTTTTCCTTTTCCCTCTTGATACAGACATTAAATTAGGGCACCTTCAAATCTGAAGGGAACTATCTTCTACCTCCACAAAACTGTCAGCTGGAGCCCTGGGGGAGTGCAGAGGATGGATCCTAGGAAAGTCCAAGCACCCAGGAGATGCTGGATAGAACAATTCCACTGAAATTGCTGCAGAGAGAGTAAAATTAGCAGTGATGGAAAACAAAAGCTACATTATTATTGTAAACTGTTGCTATAAACCACACTGACTTCTCTTGCAATCCATTTTCTCCCAACACACATAAGACTAGTGGGTAAGAGCTGACTTCAGAGAGGATAAAACCCCTTCACATTCCCCATGACTGTAAGAGATGGCACTAGCTGTTGCGTTGAATCTAGACTGAAGGGTTCACCCTCTACTGACTGTCCAACCTGTACCAGTTGGTCAACTGTAAGGAGGGAGGAGAGCATACCTCTTATAGAGGATAAACAGCAAGGCCTGGTCACTCAGAGTGTAGCAGGGGAGTGGCCACACTGACAAAGGAATTAGCCCAGGTCACAGTGCGGGCAGGGGAGGAGCTAGCTCTGTGTCACTAAGGACACCTTGGCTTCATGCTCTGAGTTGAAAAGGAGTGAAGGGGGAGAGAGTCAGAGGGACAAGAAATTCCACCTTTTCCAGGGAAAACTCAGTGTGCAATGACATAATGTTTCCATACTCAATCCTCCCACTGGGATTTTTGCACAGCAGCTTTGTGGGGAAGAAAGTGGGTCCCCCTTATCTCACTGACCACCCTGATTTAAGCCCCTGTTTTGGGGAGACCGAAATGAGATATGCAGAATCTCCTCAGACTATTAGGTCTTGAGGCTCTGCAGATTTGTTTCAGTGCTGAGTTCTGTATTTGGAACAGGAAATGAACTGTATGCAGTTTTGCCTGCCCCAAAATCATGAAACTGTTTCCTATATCAAGAAGTCACATTGGAAGAAAGAAGAACAATTTTCCAGGCGATCTATCAGGAGACTATAATTCCCTTCCTTTGGCTTTCTCAGCTGGGCTTGTGGTGAGTTCCTGAGTGGGTTTTGTATTGACTAAATTCCCAGACAGCTGGAAAAGAACTGCATCAAAGTCCCAACGATGGCAATTTGAAGTCTATGCTGATCATCTGGTACCAGGTCTTAGCCTAGCTGGGTGGACCACAAATGGAGAAAAAGGAAGAAATCCTCTAACAGGGCACCCCCTTGACTCCTGTCTTCCTCTGCACAAACAGATCACTTGAAGACTCTCTACTCGTAAACACCACATGTGGTTTACTTACAGCGATTCCCTGTCACCTTCACAGCATTCTACAGTATCCTATTCACAACACCACCTAATTCCTTAAACCCAGGATAAGAGAGACAGATCTTTTCTGGCTCTGGCTCTCAAAGCTTATCTGCCTGTCTTACTCTGGTTCTCTCTCCTCTTCCACTTCCTTCCAGTCTTCTACTACTCCCGGAGCAAATGGATAATTAGAGCTTTAAATCTACCCAGCTCATTCTGTCAATGAGGCACATCTTTGCCAGTCAGGTTTACTCTAAGGTGATTGAATTGGTGATACAATGATCAGAGTGCTGGCACACCTGTGGTTGTCCAGCACTCTATCACAGATCCCCATCTCCAGGGTGTTGTGAATCATGTGGAGGTCAGACCACTGTCTGCTCCTTCCAGGTGGATAGTACATGTAAGGTACCATTGCGCTGGGTGCCCAGAGAGTGTTATTTCTCCACGGTGCTGTGGAGGCCAGGACCAGTGTCTGTTCATCCTAGACAGAGGGTGCATGAAAAGCAAGGCCCCCTGTGGCCATCCAGGCCTCTTAACCAATTTCAAAGTCTCACTGGGGAGGCAATTTGAACTTCTATGTAAATATTATGGTAATTTGGATCAGCCTGGCCAGGTGGGTTTCAAAGAGAGACAAAGGAAAGGGCCTATAAGTGTCTGGGGACTATTACATCACCAGGGTGCTGTGGATCACACGGAGGACAAGACTAGTGTCTGCTGAAGCTGGTTTCATGAAAGGCAGGGCCCCTTGAGGCAACCAGAGGCCATTACGTCTCCAGGATGCTGCTGCTCCTGGGTGAATAATGCATCAAAGGCCAGGCTTGATCACAAAGGGAGAAAAAGAAAGTGGTCCCTGGGTGGCTGGAGAACATTGCACCTCCAGGGTACTGCAGGCACATGGAGGCCAGGATTGGTGTCTGCTGCTCCTGGGCAATTGATGCTTGGTCAGGCCCCCTCCAGATGTCCAGAAGCCATTACATCTGTGCTGCTCTGTGGATTGCATGAAGACCAGGACCAATCTCCACTTGTCCTGGAAGCATGGTGTGTGATATGTAAGGCTGTTTTGGATACCCAGCAGCTACTGTATCTCCTAGCAATGGAGGGTAGTGTGGAGTCTAGGACTAGGGTCTGCTGGTCCTGAATAGATAGATCGAGCATGAAAGGCAGGGTCCCTACAGGCATCCAAGTCTGTTAACTAATTTAAAAGAGTTAAATGCAGACAATTTAGATTTCCATGCCAGTCTCATGGTCCTTGGGCCATTTTTGCAAGGTGGACAGAAGTTAGTATCATTCCAAAGTGCCGGGCCATCTGCTGTCCCCCATTTGTCAACATTCAGGGGGTACCAGAGGCTGCAACTATCTGAGAAATTCCTTAAGGCCCTCTGTAAAGGAGCAAGATTTTTAGCAATATGTCCATAGAGAAATCTCTATGATAATTAATGTGGGGAGGGGAAGGGGAAGTGCTGACTCAGGTTTCCCTGGTGGGGGAAGATTGCTTCACTCTCTCACTGAGCTTGCACAGAGTCATGGAAGGCTTTTCACCTACCAGATGGTACCCTAATTGTGGGACCTGGCATGCAGAACAGGCCAGGAAGCCTTCTCCCAACTCACTCAATCCCTTCCTCCTCGCATGCAGATGGAAAGGTGGTGCCAGGAAAGGGGGTTTCCTTCAGTGCCACCTTGCCTGGCATCCCAGTGAAGAATATCTATGACTCTTAAAGCCAACCAGTGCATCTCTGGCTTCCAACCAACTGCCAGCTAATCAGGTATTGCATGTCCCCCAACAAGATGTCCAAAGGGGTGGGTATTGAGTATAATTGGTGAGAGAGTCTGAGGTGAAAGCTAAGCAGAATATACACAGTTCAGCATCCTAATGTCCTCCTGGAGGAACTGGCTCAGATATGGTGGGAGCCCCTCATTGAGGAAAGCCCCTGAAGGTACAGCTACATGGTGGCATGGCCATGGCTCACCTGTCAGCTGACTTGGGCTCAGGGCTAAAAAATGCTGTGTAGATGCTTGCCCTCCATCCTTGCAGGGTCCCAGAGCTTGGGCTCCAGTCCCAGCCCAGATGTTTACATGGCAATTTTTCAGCCCTGGAGCACAAGCCCCACAAGCACAAGTCAGCAGACCCAGGCCAGCCACGGGTCTTTTATCCCACTGTAGACATAACCTGAGTGCCAAGTCCTACTGTTACTTCCTTGTTGTGAGAGTTGGTAACTGGCATGAACTGCCAAGCCAAGATTGGCCCCCACTTCGTTCAAGTGGAGGGGGATCCCTTCCCCCCTTATTATCGACGTATACTTAGAAAAAGTATTGCAATCCACATTTTGGTGTTGAGGTTGCTGTTGTCTCAATTAAGCATTGCATTTTGTATCAGTAGTCTCTTTGCATGCACTGTCACTACCCTTCTTGCCTCGCACTTTTGCCAACTTGTGGCAAATTGGATATACATATCACTATAGTTCATAAATATATGTGTATTGGGGTGGTGTGCAACAAGTGTGATAACATTCCCACTTGCACTGTACAGACTACTACTATGGCAAGCTTAAGACCAAAGAGAACAGATCTGACTCTGAATATCGCTTCAGCTGTTAGCATCTTAGATTGAACACCAAGCCAATTGATATTCTTAACTGTGGCTACTGCTCTTCCAGAACTGCTTTACAAGGGTGATAGAAAATTCTCAGCCAAATTCCAGTCATTTACATGGGGATTAAGCAATGAAATCGACTTTTCTCTAGCCTATGTTACCCACCCAAAAAAATGCTGTACGTGGGCTAGACTATGAATGACTTTGCTAACCCTGCCTCCTGTTCCAGTTCATTTTTTTCCTGGAGGAAATTACTGGCTGCTATGTGAGCAGCTTTCTGAGGTGTAATATGGGGGAAGCTTACAATGATATGGTGCTTTGGAGCACAGCAAATGAAAGCTGACAAAATACTGATCTGAATGGCCATAACAACATAGAAAACTTGTATTCCTTTTAGATACACAAAAGCAGCTTCACATATTATTGTTTGATTAAAAGCCTGCCAATATTTCTATTGCTCTTTTTCCTCCAAGCCTCTTTCTCAACACTCACATTCTCAATCTTTTGCCCTTACCAAACTCTTTCCCTCTCACCTGTCCCTTGGCTTTCTCTCGCTCTTCTCTTCATGTATGCTTAACCTCCTGGTGATTCCTCCTCCCCATTCCAATGCTGCCTCCTCAGTATGGAAGATGAGGCAGGAAGAATGTCTACTGATGGGCAGGAGGAGGAAGCTCCGCAGTATCTATGCATCTTCCTTCCTTTGCAGTGTGTGCCTGCTACAGTACCCCAGGAACTGGCCAGCACCAACAGAATTTGACTGCTGTGTGTGTGTGAAGACTGAAAATGGTCCAGCCCAGGAGGCATTAGTCATGGCCAGGCCATGTCACAGCCCAGAGTCCACAGTCATGAGACAGGATACCAGGATGTCAGAAGCAGGAGACAAAACTGGAAATTAGAATCACAAGTTGGGAACCAGAGTCACACCGGGATAGAGGCAGGAGACAAAGTACAGATCAGAACCACAAATCAGATGCCAGGAGTCCCACCAGGTCATGATGCCAGGAAATCAGGGAGTGGGAGCAGAAGTGAACTGGAACCCAGCTGTTCAGACAGCTTTCTGTTCCTGCTGCTGGCTTATGTAGGGTCAGTGGGCCAATCAGCTGCTCAGGACTCTGTAGGTAGAACCTCAGAGGCAGAGCCTCAAACTGGGGCAGGGCTTCATGGGTCCCAGGTAAGCAATTGTCAGCAGACTGGTAGGTGGATGGTTGGAGTGTGGCTGCTTCCATAAACCCTCAAGTGCTGGGTTTGAGACCTGTGGGCATGACTGTATTAAGTGTAAGGAGAGAAGTAGCAGCAGGATGGCATGTGTTAGGGGAAGTAAGAGAAACTTTTTCATTTGTTACTCTGTTTGCCCTATAATTGGGGGTAAGAAGGGATCTTTACCAGGGAGAAAGAAAGTTGTGGGTAAACTCATCTCCACCAGTGGCTGTGGAGAAATCATCATCTGTTCATGGACAGTTCACGTCCGGCGGTAAGGGGATTCTCAGGCAATAGTATTTATACTCTTCCTGCACCTCCTCTTCTGCCCACATCTCAGCTTAACACTTTTCTGAAGTTCAGGCCACAATTCTGTCTTTTCCGGACTTTTCAGAAAGCATTGCACAGTGTTAAACTTCAGGGCTATTGGATGTAAAACCCTGATAAATAGATGTTAATAGTTCCCAGTCAACTATGAAGAGAGAGAGTAGCATACAATTCCTTAGTAAAACAAACATTTAACGCACACAGAAAACATTGTAAGTAGTATTTGGAATACCATGAATAACTTTTAAACAAAAGCTATTAGGAAATCTACTGGTTTTCCTCATACAGGCTTCCCTGCTTACTTGCTGTTACATATATTTAATCATAGATTCATAGAAATGTAGGGTTGAAAGGGACCTCGAGAAGTCATCAAGTCCAGCCCCCCTGTGCTGTGGCAGAACCACGTAAGCATAGACCATCCCTGACAGGTGTTTGTCCAACTTGTTTTTAAAAGCTTCCAACGATGGGGACTCCACAGCCTCCCATAGAAGCCCATTCTGGAGCTTAAACTACCCTTATAGTTAGCATGTTTTTCTTAATAAGATCTCCCTTGCTGCAGATTAAGCTCATTGTCCTATCTTCAGTGAACATGGAGAACAATTGATTTCCATCCTCTTTATAATAGCCCTTAATATATTGGAAGACTGTTATAACCTCCCCCCCCACCCCATCTTCTTTTCTCAAGATTTAAGATGCTCAGGGTTTTTTTTAAGCTTTCCTCATAGGTCAGGTTTACTACACCTTTTATCATTTCTGTTGCTATCCTCTGGACTCTCTCCAAATTGTCCACATCTGTCCTAAAGTGTGGTACCCAGAACTGGACACAGTACTCCAGCTGAGGCCTCACCAATGCCAAGTAGAGTGGGAAAGTTACCTTCTGTGTCTTACATACAACACTCCTGTTACTACACCCCAGAGTCATATTAGCCTTTTTTGCAGCGGCACATTGATGACGCATTCAGTTTTTGGTCCACTATAACACCCAGATACTTTTCAGCAGTAATATCACCTACACAAATTATTTTCCATTTTGTAGTTATTCATTTGATTTTTCCTTCCTAAGAGAAGTACTTTGCACTTGCCTTTATTTAACTTCAGTTTGTTGAATTCTGACCAATTCTCCAATTTGTCAAGGTCATTTTGAATTATAAAACTGTCTCCAAAGTACTTGCAATCCCTCCAAACTTGGTTTCATGTGCAAATTTTATAAGCATACTCTCTACTATAAGTCATTAATGAAAATATTGACTAGTACCAGAACTAGGACTGACCTCTGTAGGGCCCCACTATATCCATCCTCCCAATTTGACAGCAAACCATTGATAACTATTCTTTGAGTACAGTCTTTCAACCAGTTGTGCACCCACATTTTCCTAGTTTGCTTATGAGAATGTCATGCCGAACTGTGTCAAAAGCCTTACTTAAAATCAAGGTATATCACATCTACTGCTTCCCCCCATCCATCTTGTCAAAGAAGGAAATTAAGTTGATTTAGTATGATTTTTTCTTGACAAGTGCATGATAACTATTCTTTACAACCATATTATCCCCCAGATGCTTACAAACTGATTGTTTAATAATTTGCTCCCATATCTTTCCAGGTGTTGAAGTTAGGCTGACTGGTCTACAATTCCCTGGGTCCTCCTTGTTCCCCTTTTTACAGATAGGTACCAGATAGGGACCTCTCTCATCCTCCAGAATTTCTCAAAGATAATTGCTTCAGCTAGTTTCTTCAGTACTGTAGAGAAATTAGCCAGGGCTCGTCTCTCTCTGGTGTGGCGGGGACCCACACCACCTCACTAAGTTCGGAAGAAGGCCTACCTGGGAATCAGTCTGGCCGCAGGAGTCTTCCTCCGCGGCCTTTGTGAGGGCAGAAATAAACAGTTAGTCGTAAGCCCAGGCCCTAGGTCAGGCTGGGGCAATGGTGAGTCAGGTGCTTAGGCCCTCAGGCGGAGGCTGAGAAATACCAGTATATAACTGTGAGCCCAGGCCATAGGTCAGGGCAAGGCAATGGTGAGTCAGGTGCTCAGGCCCTCAGGAAGGGGCTGAGCAATAAGAGTATATAACAGTGAGCCCAGGCCCGAGGTCCGAAGGTCTGGGAGAGGGGGAGACGGCCACCCGCGAGTTGGGTGGCAGCGGGACACAGGCCCTCCCCCTCCACTGTGTCCCAGCCCGGGGCCCTAGCAGCAGCAGACCACCTGCTACTGTGCTCAGCGGGGATCCTGGATGCAACACACTGACATGGGCTCTGGCAGTGCTATAGCCAGACTAGGGTCAGCTGCTCCCAGGCTACTTCCGCACTCCCCCTCTTGGGGTACCTGGATCAGGGTGATGTCCTCAGTGGGGTCCAGCACCATGGGTTCCTCGGGATAGCTGGTGCAGGGCAGGCTCGGCAACTCCCCTGGGTAGCTGGCCTGGGGCAGGCTCGGCAACTCCTGCGGGTAACTGGCCTGGGGCAGGCCCAGCCAGCCCTTGGGTCCGCCGCAGGTCGATGGGGCTTCCCAACCATGAGGTAGGCTGGAGGTGTCTGGTCTCCCCAGCGGCTGCTCTCTCAGTGAGCTCTGCGGTTGGGCCTTTATACTTCCTGTGCCATGCCTGACCCTCTGGGGGGTGGACTCAGAGCTCCCTGGCTCCGCCCACTCTGGTGTCTGGAGGGGCTCATCTCTCTCTGGGGTGGCAGGGGCCCACACCGCCTCACTACAAGTACCCTAGGATGAATTTCTGCTGACATGAATATATCTAACATACCTAATTATCCATAACCTGTTCTTTCCCTATTTTGGCTTGCATTCATTCCCTGGTTGTTAATAATTGTGTTGAACACCTTGTCATCATTAACCTTTTTAGTTAAGACTGAAGCAAAATAGGCATTAAGCACCTCCGTTTTCTTGATGTCATAGTATGGTCATAATATGTAGTGTGTGTCACTTGGACTCTTCAGAGCTTGAGATGGATGACATCCTCTCAGTCCTTTCAGATACTTCAGAACCTGTCAGCAACCAAACAGCCTCGAGATTTCCACAGCTAACAGCATTCCAGCCCTTGGGTTAATAGTTGGCTTGTCCTCTCAGAGTACATCTACATTGGAATAAAAGACGCATAGCATGGCTGCAGCTTAGCCCAGATCAGGTGACTCAGGCTTGTGGGACTTGGACTGTGGGGCTAAAAATTGCTGTGCAGATGTTCGGGCTCGGGCTGGAGCCCAGGCTCTGGGACTCTCCTCCCTTGGAGTCCCAGAGCTAAGGCTCCAGCCCGAATGTCTAAACAGACATTTTACATCCCTGCAAGCCAACCCCCATGAGCCCGAGTCAGCTGACCTGGGCCAGAAGTGGGTGTTTAATTACTGTGTAGACGTACCCTAGGTTGCTGGTGAAACAGACATCTGTAGCATGTATCCAAAGTGGTACTGGGACTGGGATAAACATATAAAATATCTATTCCCTGGATCTCATTTATTTTTTGTCAAGATCCAAATTTCTTGGTCAAGGTATAGACAAGATCCAGACTTCAGAGAAAATTGAAAAAATCCAATAATGATAATAAGTAAATAAAAAGATTTCAGGGTCCGTTCAAAGGCATCTGACAGTCCAGATTTGCCTGCCATCAGCCTATTGACTAGTCCTGCTATAAGGCTTTCACTCTGTTTGGCACTATTTGAAAACAAAAGCTGGGAATGGGTGACAGAGGCTGGATCACTTGATGATTACCTTTTCTGTTCATTCCCTATGGGGCACCTGGCATTGGCCACTGTCGGAAGACAGGATACTGGGCTAAATGGACATTTGGTCTGACCCAGTATGGCCGTTCTTATGTTTTCCCCATAAGCTCTGCTAAGTAAGACATGAATTTAACAACTCTCACCTCACTCAGCTCTGCCCCATTCTCCATTAACTGAAACAGAATCCCAATTGAAAGCAGTTAGCTGACAGCCAAATGTAAATTCCATAGACTGTGACATAGAAGTGACAAATTCTCCCCTCTCCGTTTTCTTTCCCTCTCTTGGTTCATAAGACACATAGCACTGGATGAAACATTATTTTAATGGAGGGCTTCTCTACTAGGGAAAGCTGGAATAGCATTCACCTGTATCCATCGTGGCAAAGGGATTGGGACCCAGACCATACAGCAGACATATCTCTTGGTCCTGTGTGGATCAGCTGCTGAGTCCATAGGGCTGTCTTCAACTCCTATATTTATAACCTTTCCCCTCTTATTGGCTCAGGTCTTGGAGTGATTCTGGGTGTGACCTGCCATGTGAATTGCCCACAATGAATACTTCCTATACAGGTTCTGAAACAGCTAAAGAGCATGTCTAGTAACTGCCACACCCTAATTCTAGATGTTTCTAGGCCCTTCTAGTTGTGCTGTCTTGGGACATATCATATTCCAACTAAGAGCCATGTCTCCTCCCCACAGCTTCTCTCCTTTTCTTTGTGGGAGGGGGAAAAATGCTGCAGTATAAAACCTGTGGATTACATTCACAAAGAGAAAAAGAGGCAAAGTTTGTTGACCATATTAATTGCTGAAAATTATTTTCCTAGCAATATTAATCAGCATTGTGGAGTATGTTTGCACAGAAAGTGCCTTCTTTAGACGGTGACTGGATTAAAAGACTGAAGGTTTTCTTTACAGATGTTATCCATACTGAATAGTTTGTGTGTACATTCCATAATTTAGGCCTCAAATTTGCAAGCCTTTCCCTTGAATTCATGTGAAACAACTTGAAGATCAGATACTTACTACTATATTGGAAAAAAAATACCTCAGTCTGAGGGGCTTTCTAATACCAGCTTGACAGAAAGCCTGATGTTTTACTGTTTTGTCTTCCCCAATGTAAAATGTATAGTGTACTCCTTAAAGAAGTGAGTCGTGCCAAATTACCATGAATTATTGAAAAATAATTTACAAAACACAGGCATGGTCTGGAAATATAAAAGTGTTATAATTTTACCCCAAGAACTTGTGAAAAAAAAGTCTTGCTCTCAGAAACACTTCAGAAGCCCAGCTGAGTGTGTTGCAGCAGACATCTTCAGATGCATCTTGAACAGGGACAGTTATCAGTAGGAAGCATAAGGGCGTACAGCAGGGGGTAGGTAGACTTAATGTTATTATAAATATGTATTATTCGTTCTTTGAATACCAAATTCACTCCTTTTGACACACAGATAGCTGGTATGTCATCTGATTTGTTAAATTATTGAACGATTCATTAATAAGATGGTGGGAAAGATTTCTCTCTCTATTATTTTCTTTAAAAACTTTTTTTCATGGTGTCTTGTGTTTGATGCAATCAAAAGCAGTCTTAGTTTCCTAATCCTTAGTGTTTTCTATTTTGAATACATGCAAAGATCAAATTTGCTAATGGGGCCTGGCAAGCCCTGAGAAGTTTTGATTTTTACAGGTCTTTTCAAGTAATTCTGAATAAAACGTCCAAACCTGGTTGCCTAAAATTAGACATCTATATTAACATAGCCTGACATGCAAAGGTACTGAGCACATGAAGCTCCCGTTGACTTCAGTAGTATCTGGGGATTCTCAGCACTTCTGAAAATCAGGTTATTTTTATTTAGAAGCCTAACTCTAGGCACCTGAGATGGGATTTTTTCCATTGTTTTTCCCCAAAGGAAATTATTCAGAAGGCAAGAAAAGTCTTTTTTTTTTTTTTTTTAAAATAAATGGAGTAGTTTTTGCATTTTGAAGGACAAATCCTCCACAATAGTAGCCATGCTCTTGGATGAAATTCACCCCTGTGCAGAGGGCCAGTACAGGGCCAATCAGCCTCTTATGACCTCCTAAGCCTATGCACCACTTAAGTTCTGCTTCACCCCAGATGTTCAGACAGATGCATATATCTCTGAGGCTACATTAAAGCACATGTTTCAGTTTTCACTCTCTCCAGTAAACAGTTAAGCACATGCTTTACTTTAACAGTGAAATCAGTGGAACATGCTTAAATCCTTTGCTGAACAGGGTTGTTTTGCTGAACCAGGGCCAGAGTAACGGTAGATGTTTGGAGAGATTTTAGAAATATATCTGAACACAAAAATAGTGTTCTAAAATTCCTCTGATTGTGAAAATCACTAACCTCTTGTCACAGGGCACATTCCTCACTGCTGGTTTGGCACTTCCTCCTGGTCACTGGAGAGCATCAGCCTCAAGCTAATCCCCAATCTGCAGTTTGTACACTGGCGTTCTGGCTCTCCCTTTGTCCCACAGACCCAATCTCAGCCTCGGGAACCACTGCAGCCTCTTCATGACTCAGCCCTCCAGCCATCTCACCATCCACATTTTCCCCTTCCGGGAATTAGTATCGCAGTCCAATAATCATGCCACTGCCCCAGTGACGAGTGCGGGGGTGGGGACCCAGTGGCAGCCTCATGCTATTCTCCTTAGAACTGCTCATCACTTTTCCCCAGAACTCTTCCCTGCAGCCCCTGCACCTACTTTGCCCTTACCTCAGAGCCTTCAATCACTGCACTGTCCACAGTGCTAGTACTCTTTCCACCTGCTGGGGCCCAGCCTTCACTCCATGAACTCCAGGCAGCTACTGACTCTGCTCTGCCCTGCAGCTCCTCTTATCTGAGCCAGCCAGGCACAGATTGGTTGCTCCCCACAACTCCTTCCTGATTGGCTGCACCTCATGCAACCACTCTGGGCTGCTCAGAGGACTCACCTCCACTGCTACCTGCTGAGGTTAACCCTTTCTACACCTGTGTGGGGGCAGACACCCCATCACACCTCTTCTTAAGGGTCTGTAAAATAAATCACACAGTAAGAGGAAGAAGTAAAAAGGAACAGTTAGTGCCCAACAATGAAGTAAAGAGCTTTTTAAGCCCAGTTTCACTTAGTCCATAACCTTGGTTCATAACCTTTTTTTTTAGTGATTAAAGCCACATTCCGGGCACGGTTTGAGGCAATACAGTATGATCAATAGGATTACAAACTGTGAAATCAGCCACGGTTCATTATTTGCATGCCATTTTCCTCCCACTTTCAAACTTTAACTGTTTTCCCTCTTGTATTCTAAAAAGAATCACCATAGTTACACGGGGGGCATCTCCACTATGCCGCTACTTCCTCCTGCAAGATCTTTCACACTAAAAATGGTTTGAACTGTCATTTTTATAGCCCCCCTAAATTTACTAAAAATGACCCCACCGTACCTGAAAAGCTCTCCTCAGATGGAATATGTCATTTTACATTACTCAGGTGAACTAAAGGTTCATAAAAGGGCAATAATGTTTTATTGAAATTTCTCTCTGCTACAAGAAAGTAATGAATAAAAATATTGACTATCAATGTGGGGGGAAAGGAACTTTGATAGGTTACTCCTAAAAATATATCCCATGACAGCAGTTCAAGTAAAGTCAAGCCATATTTTTACGACTAATTCAAATCTCAGCCATTTGTAACCCCTTCGTTCTGGCCTTCTGCTTATCACATCAGTCCTGTGAAGGACTATATGTCAGGCCCTCTATGGACCTGATCTTAGCTAATTGAAGTCAATGGAGAGGCTCCTATTGACTTCATTGGCCTTTGGATCAGGCCCCATAGGGTAGATATTCTCCAGTTTGTTAATTCTGAAGCTCACGTTTTAAGCGAGAGAGATTGTTTAGTGAACCAAACACTTCCCTACCTCACAATGCCCAATCTCCCTTCTGTGTGCTCTCTCTGTTCTAGTGGCCTCATGAACAAGAGAAAGCGCTCTGAGAATCAATATGCATGTGATATTTTAGGATGGTTACCATTTATTATTATATATTTTTTGAAGAGCCCTTTTTCAGTAATTGCTGTGAGATCTATCCTCCTGGTACCCAGGCATACACATATGTTGAGGCTATATTAAAAACACAAATAAACACTTGCATGAGGGGCCTCCCTCGTGACACTAGTATCAGTGCTACCGTATTGCCAAGTCTATCCTGTGTCTTCTTGTTGGAACCCTTCAAGATAATGCTGTGGTATCTGCATTAGGCATTGGAGCTGGGCATTTCCATCCGTTTTGGCTGCTCCAACTGATGCTGGGACATATCCAATGTAGAGCTACTACCACCCTCCTGATGTGCTCCTTTCTTCCCCCATGCCAACTGCTGTTGGAGCAAAGGGACAATTAAGACCCTAGTTTACAACAGAAGGGATAAGTGCATCTAACCTGCAGTATGACCTCTATGAAGGAAAGAAGAACTAGTCACACAGCAAGAGCTACTGCATGTAGCAGTAATGGAAAAGCTGACCTAGTAAAAGAAAATGACTAGTGATTTTTGGGTGCGTCAGGTTTTGGCTACCCTTGTAAAATGAAAGAGAATTGGAAGGAACTATCCAAACTTTAATGTGGCTGTGCCTTTCCCCATCTCTATGTACAGATGGTGCAACAATAAGTGGATACACTATTACTGCATATTGATTTTAAAGTGTTCTCATATTCTGTTAGTTGTATAACACAAGTGAATTCCTACTGTACAAGAAGTAAATCTAAACCTTTAAACATGAGTGTGATCATTTATCTGAAGCCACCCTTTTATTGTCCCACCCTAATTTAAAAGGTACATAGACATAAACAAAGAGAAGCCATATAAATAATTTCCTCTGCACAACATACTTGCCAAATATTGGATTGTTCCTGATTCTGTTGGTGTCAATGGCAAAGCCCCGCACTGACTTTAATAGTGCAGAATCCATCCTTTACAGAGATTAGCATGGCAATCAAGTCACCAGTTTTATAAGTTTGTTGGTGTCTTTACTAACTATCCATCTGTATTGGATGAGTTAAAAGCACAAGGTTTAAGAGGGATTGGGATAGCTGGTCTGTTCTTACAGTATGGCCTGTTGTTTTGGTACTGCAAGATGAATTCTCCTGGGAGCCGTGAAAGTTAATGTGTGGAGATTAAAATAAACCTCTGTAATGTACAAAACTCTGAACCATTTTGCATGCTTTTATTTTTTACACTATACTACTGATAAGCCTTTTAAAATATTAAGTGTTATAATATATGTTTTAATGAAATAGGACCTGGTTCCGATCTCATGCTGATTTTTACATTGGTCTACTTCCATTGTCTGGAGCTATTACTGGTTTGCACTGAAATCAAGATAAGAAACAGGTCCATGCTGAGTTGGGAAATTTCATTTATATGCAGGGAATTATAAGTGACTTGAAAATTGTTATATAAAGTTTCCTTCCAGACTAAATAGAAGGGGAAGGAGGAAGCAGCCAAATGTCTGTGCGGCAGCATCTTGTTCTTTCTACAGTTCTACAATGCTATTATTGTTAAAGAGCCGCGGTTTTGTTCTGAGGCCTGTAACAATTCCATTAGACTGGTTTTATATAGTTTATCAAGAATAAAAGTGATTTAGAAAATATTTTATTATGCTAATTAATGTCCCAGAGATTTCCTCTGTGTGACACTTTGTACTCTTTTTTTGCTGTAGAAGTCACCACTTTATTTTACAATTTTTTCAGCAGAGTTCTCAGCTCAGAAAATATGTGATTTCTTTTAATAGTGAACTCTCAATGTGATAGAAAACAGAAAAGCCTCTTCCATATTTTCTTGAGTGAAGGATTTCCTTATCTCCATCAGTTCTTTCCTCCTGTTGTGAGTCATTGAACTCAGGGAATGAAAATATCTTTTTTTCCCACATTGAATTTCCAGAGACACACAATTTAAGAAGTGTTTCTCTGTCACCAGCAGACTCAATGTGGCAGTGAAAGCACATCCAGCACCTGCAGTCCTTCTCACAAGGATCCTACAGTAGTGTTTAGAAAAGTTCTTTGTCGAAGATGATCTCCAGCAATTGTGCTAGTGTTATGGACATAAATCCCACTGGGTCTCATGATTCTGGTCTAGTTTGGAATCCTAAAATACAGATATCAAAGTTTTAGAAAATGACTAGTGATTTTGGATGCTTCAGGTTTGGCTACTCTGAAATACCTTAAGCAGGCCTGAATTTTTAAAAAAAGAGGTGTCTCATATTGGACACCCAAAAATTGAAGTATTCAAATTCATGTGTGACTTTTGAAAATCTTGGCTAGGTATTTTTTAGCCCTAATTTGATTCTCAGTCATTTCTAAACTTTCCATTGCGCAAAAAATGTTCATCACATATTTTCTGAAGGCTTTGTCTTCACTATGCATTTCCTTAGACTCTAGTGCCCTCTGTTCTGTTCTCTCACCCGTTTCTTTTCTAGTGGTCCAACCATTTTGCTGAGACCATTATGTTTTAAATTCGTCGCCTATCCAGTTATCAAATAGGGGATAATTTAGAACTAACAGCAGTGGAATTTTCTGCTTTATGGGATACAAAAAAAATATTTTTCTACTTCACCTTTACGCTTTGACATTTGATGCAGATGATTTCAGAGACTTGATAGTCCCATGTATTATTTGGCATTATTTGGAGAGTGTCCAATATCCTTTACAGAGCTGTGCAAATAACTGATTTTTTGGTATGCTGACAGTTCTAAAAAAAAAAAATCTGTTTGGGTTGAAATGAAACTGAATTTTTACAGAATTTTCAGCTAATGAAAAAAGTAGGAAAAAATTTATCTAGGGTCAATTGAAATGTTTAGTTTGGAGGCCTTATTGATAAAAGCAAAGGTTTTAATAAAAGTGAAGGCTAGATTCACAAAAACTGAGGAAGAAGAGGAGGTGACACCCCCTCCCTCCCTTCTGCCCTATAGCCCAGAGGTTAGGGCACTTACCTCAGATGTGGGACACCCATATTGGAATCCATGCTCTGGAGCACGGACTTACACTCAGGTTTCCCATATTCCAGAGGTGAGTGCCCTAACTACCCAGCTATCAGCTATTCTCAGTCTCTCCTGTTGAAGCTGTTCCACTTTGTACAAATAATTAAATATTCATTAGAACAGGGAGTGGAACCTGAGTGGCCCTCTTCCTAGGTGAGTATTTTAAGCACCAGGCTATGGAGTCACTAGCACTCTCTTTTGCTGTCACAATGATCATTCAAGTATTTTAGACAAAGTGGAACAGCTTCAGTGGGAGAGACTCACCCCAGAAAACCTTATAACCCTGTGGTTAGGACATTGGCTTCAAGGCCGTGCAATAAAGCAGTGATTTGTACCAGGCGAGTATCCTAACCACTGGGCTATAGGGAGGCACCAGCACCACTGCCACCAGCTTTGTGAATCTATCCTAAAAATGAAAGGTTTTGTTTTAGTAATGCCAAACAGTTCATTTCCTCTCTCTCTCTCTCTCCATTTTGACAGAGGCAATTCACCAAAATCAACATGAATTCCTGGAATGGTTCAGTTGACTGAATCCACATTTTTCTGTGAAAAAAAAGTTTCATCCAAAAATCTAATCCTTTATTAATTGTTCTGTTGTCTTGAGTTTATGGAAAACACTGCAGCTGGCCCATTATGAGCCTACACCCTTCAGAATGGTTTCTTGTAACTAATTTAATCAAACAGAGCATATACTTTTGTACAAATATTCTAAAGGTATAGTTGTTATTACACCTTGGTAGCTAATGTTTTTCTGGGCCTACCCAACATGGACACATCAAATAACAAGGTTCTGAAATGTTGAGTCAGAATTTTCAATAGTTTAAGAGAGTCTTCTGAATTTGACAAAAATCTCTATATACTATCTCTGTAAACTTTCAAGGTATGTCTACACTACGAAATTAGGTCGAATTTATAGAAGCCGGTTTTATAGAAATCGTTTTTATACAGTCAATTGTGTGTGTCCCCACGTAAAATGCTCTAAGTGCATTAAGTCGGCGGACTGCGTCCACACTACCGAGGTTAGCGTTGCCTTCCGGAGCGTTGCACTGTGGATAGCTATCCCACAGTTCCCGCTGTCCATTGCAATTCTGGGTTGAGATCCCAATGCCTGATGAGGCAAAAACAGTGTCACGGGGGATTCTGGGTACATGTCGTCAGGCCACCTCCACCCCCATGAGAGCAACGGCAGACAATCGTTTTGCGCCTTTTTTCCTGGGTTACCTGTGCAGACGACATACCACGGCAAGCATGGAGCCCGCTCAGCTCCATATGTCATCTGGGTGCTGGCAGACGTGGTACTGCATTGCTACACAGCAGCAGCTAATTGCCTTTTGGCAGTAGACGGTGCAGTATGACTCGTAGCCGTCATCGGCTATCTGGGTGCTGGCAGACATGGGACTGCATTTCTATACAGCAGCAGCTCCTTGCCTTTTGGCAGTAGATAGTGTATTACGATTGGTATCCATCATCGTCGTACTCCTCAGTGAGTTCGGTCAGAGGCGCCTGGGCAGACATGTTTTGTCTCCTGGAGACTCAGTCCTGCCGGCAGTCCTATTGCACTGTCTTGACGATGATGGCTAGCAATCGTAATGCAGCATTTTCTGCCAAGCACCCAGAAGATGCCGATGGCTATCAGTCATGCTGCACTGTCTGCTGCCAGCCTAAGATGTAAAAGATAGATGGACCAGATTTGTTCTGTATTCATTTGCTTCCCCCTCCCTCTGTGAAATCAATGGCCCTGCTAAACCCAGGGTTTTGAGTTCAATCTTTGGGGGGGGGCCATTCTGTGTGACAGTTGTTTGTGTTTCTCCCTGATGCACAGCCACCTTTGTTGATTTTAATTCCCTGTAAGCCATGTCGTCACTCGCCCCTCCCTCCCTCCGTCAGACAATAGTTTCACGCCTTTTTTCAGCCCAGATGCCATAGCACTGGGATCATGGAGCCCGCTCAGATCACCACGGCAATTATGAGCACTATGAACGCCACGCGCATTGTCCTGGAGTATATGCAGAGCCAGAACATGCCAAAGCAAAACCAGGCGAGGAGGCGATTCCAGCGCGGAGACGAGACTGATGAAGAAATTGACATGGACATAGACCTCTCACAAAGTATGGGCCCCAGCAATGTGCAAGTCAGGGTGTTAATGGGGCAGGTTCATGCCATGGAACGCTGATTCTGGGCCCGGGAAACAAGCACAGACTGGTGGGACCGCATCGTGTTGCAGGTGTGGGACGATTCCCCGTGGCTGTGAAACTTTCGCATGCGTAAGGGCACTTTCATGGAACTTTGTGAGTTGCTTTCCCCTGCCCTGAAGCACCAGAATACCAGGATGAGAGCAGCCCTCACAGTTGAGAAGCGAGTGGCGATAGCCCTGTGGAAGTTTGCAATGCCAGACAGCTACCGGTCAGTCAGGAATCAATTTGGAGTGGGCAAATCTACTGTGGGGGCTGCTGTGATCCAAGTAGCCAATGCAATCAAAGACCTGCTGGTATCAAGGGTAGTGACTCTGGGAAACGTGCAGGTCATAGTGGATGGCTTTGCTGCAATGGGATTCCCTAACTGTGGTGGGGCGATAGACGGAACCCATATCCCTATCTTGTCACCAGAGCACCAAGCCAGCAAGTACATAAACCGAAAAGGGTACTTTTCAATGCTGCTGCAAGCCCTGGTGGATCACAAGGGACGTTTCACTAACATCAACGTGGGATGGCCGGGAAAGGTACATGATGCTCGCATCTTCAGGAACTCTGGTCTGTTTCAAAAGCTGGAGGAAAGGACTTTCTTCCCAGACCAGAAAATAACCATTGGGGATGTTGAAATGCCTATAGTTATCCTTGGGGACCCAGCCTACCCCTTAATGCCATGGCTCATGAAGCAGTACACAGGCAGCCTGGACAGTAGTTAGGACCTGTTCAACTATAGGCTGAGCAAGTGCAGAATGGTGGTAGAATGTGCATTTGGATGTTTAAAAGCGCGCTGCCGCAGTTTACTGACTCGGATAGACCTCAGTGAAACCAATATCCCCATTGTTATTGCTGCTCGTTGTGCGCTCCACAATATCTGTGAGAGTAAGGGGGAGACATTTATGGCGGGGTAGGAGGTTGAGGCAAATCGCCTGGCTGTTGATTACGCGCAGCCAGACACCAGGGCGGTTAGAAGAGTACAGCAGGGTGTGGTGCACATCAGAGAAGCTTTGAAAACCAGTTTTGTGACTGGCCAGGCTACGGTGTGCAACTTCTGTTTGTTTCTCCTTGATAGAACCTCCCCCCGCCCCGGTTCATTCTACTTCCCTGTAAGCTAACCACCCTCCCCTCCCCCCTTCAAGCACTGCTTGCAGAGGCAATAAAGTCATTGTTACTTCACATTCATGGATTCTTTATTAATTCATCACACAAATAGGATAACTGCCAAGGTAGCCCGAGAGGGGTGGGGGAGGAGGGAAGGACAAGGACACACTTCACTTTAAAACTTTAAAACTTTAACACTTATTGAAGGCCAGCCTTCTGATGCTTGGGCAGTCCTCTGGGGTGGAGTGGCTGGGTGGCTGGAGGTCTCCCCACTGCGTTCTTGGGCGTCTGGGTGAGGAGGCAATGGAACTTGGGGAGGAGGGCTGTTGGTTACACAGGGGCTGTAGCGGTGGTCTCTGCTCCTGCTGCCTTTCCTGCAGCTCAACCATATCAGTTTGATGCTCCAGCAGCCGGAGTATCGAGTCTTGCCTTCTGTCAGCAATCTGATGCCACCTAGCCTCTTCAGCCCGCCACTTGCTCTCATCAGCCCGCGATTCAGCCTGCCACCTCTCCTCTCGTTCATATTGTGCTTTTCTGCACTCTGACATTGTCTACCTCCACGCATTCTGCTGTGCTTTGTCAGCGTCAGAGGACATCTGGAGCTCCGAGAACATATCATCCCGAGTCCGCCATTTTCTCCTTCTAATCTTCACTAGCCTCTGCGAAGGAGAAACATTTGCAGCTGGTGAAGGAAAAGGGAGAGGTGGTTAAAAAGACACATTTTAGAGAACAGTGGGTACACTTTTTCACGTTAAATTTTGCTGTTCACATTACACAGCACATGTGCTTTCATTACAAGGTCGCATTTTTCCTCTTATATTGAGGGCCTGCTGGTTTGGTGTGAGAGATCACTCACGCAGTGCCAGGCAACAGAATTCGGCTTGCAGGCAGCCATGGTAAGCCACAGTCTTTTGGCTTTATTAACCTTCATAACATGTGGGAATGGTTTCAAACAGCAGTGCCCTCATTTCCCATACCAAGCACCTGTTGGGTTGGCCATTTAAAATGGTTTTGCAATGTAAAAGGAGGGGCTGCACAAACCCAATTATCCCCCCCACCCAATTCTCTGGGATGATCACTTCACCCCTCCCCCCCACCACGTGGCTAACAGCGGGGAATATTTATGTTCAGCCAAGCAACAACGGGCACCTCTGAATGTCCCCTTAATAAAATCACCCCATTTCAACCAGGTGACTGTGAATGATATCACTCTCCTGAGGATAACAAAGACAGATAAGGAATGGATGTTGTCTGCATGACAGCAAACACCGGGACCTTACGCTGCCATGCTTTGTTATGCAATGATTCCAGACTACGTGCTACTGGCCTGGTGTGGTAAAGTGTCCTACCATGGCGGGATAAGGCAGCCCTCCCCAGAAACCTTTTGCAAAGGCTTTGGGAGTACATGAAGGAGAGCTTTCTGGAGATGTTCCTGGAGGATTTCCGTTCCATCCCCATACACGTTAACAGACTTTTCCAGTAGCTGTACTGGCCGCGATTGCCAGGGCAAATTAATCATTAATCATTAAACACGCTTGCTTTTAAACCATGTGTAATATTTACAAAGGTACACTCACCAGAGGTCCCTTGTGTGCCCTCAGGGTCTGGGAGCATGCCTTGGGTGAGTTCAGGGGTTACTGGTTTCAGGTCCAGGGTGATAAACATATCCTGGCTGTTGGGGAAACCGGTTTCTCCGCTTCCTTGCTGTGAGCTATCTTCATTGTCTTCATCATCATCATCTTCCTCGTCCTCCAAACCCGCTTCCATGTTGCGTGATTCTCCATTGATGGAGTCAAAGCACAGGGTTGGGGTAGTGGTGGCTGCACCCCTTAGCATGGCATGCAGCTCCGCGTAGAAGCGGCATGTCTGTGGCTCTGCCCCGGACCTTCCGTTTGCCTCTCTGGCTTTGTGGTAGGCTTGCCTTAGCTCCTTAATTTTCACGTGGCACTGCTGTGCGTCCCTGTTATGGCCTCTGTCCTTCATGCCCTTTGAGACTTTTTCTAATGTTCTGGCATTTCGTTTACTGCTACGGAGTTCAGCTAGCACTGATTCGTCTCCCCATATGGCGAGCAGATCCCGTACCTCCCGTTCGGTCCATGCTGGAGCTCTTTTGTGATCCTGGGACTCCATCATGGTTACCTGTGCTGATGAGCTCTGCGTGGTCACCTGTGCTCTCCACGCTGGGCAAACAGGAAATGAAATTCAAACATTCGCGGGGCTTTTCCTGTGTACCTGGTCAGTGTATCTGAGTTGAGAGTGCTGTCCAGAGCGGTCACAATGAAGCACTCTGGGATAGCTCCCGGAGGCCAATACCATCGAATTCCGTCCACACTACCCCAAATCCGACCCGGAAAGGCCGATTTCAGCGTTAATCCCCTCGTCGGAGGTGGAGTAAAGAAATCGGTTTAAAGGGTCCTTTAAGTCAGAAAAAAGGGCTCCGTCGTGTGGACGTGTCCAGGCTTAATTCGATTTAATGCTGCTAAATTCGACCTAAACTCATAGTGTAGACCAAGCCTCAATCTCTCCTGCTGCCAAAAACTCAGGAGCATTATGTAGTGAATCAACCAAGGGTTTGACTACTAGGGCAATTGGACATCCCTGAAGAGTGCCTTTCTCTGACTCAGATAATTCAGAACAGTGCCCATTTATTACCATTTCTCATGACAGAGATGTAAAATATGAATGCACTTAATTTCCTGCTCTGTGCTGAACCTCTCCAGTATCTTGAACAGATATCCCCATTCAGCTCTGTCAAATGTGTTTCTTTACATCTAGGACAATCAAGCCTCTTTAGATGTGAAGAGCTCCAATATACTGTTGTCATGAGGCACTTAAAACAGAGCATCAGTCAGCAGTGAAGCTAGTCAGGTCTGACTTGAATAATAAAGCTAGTGGGACCCACTACGTGAGAAGCCAGGATATTAGCCTAACGCTTAAGATCAATATTGAATAATGAAAGCAGGCAGAGCAAACCACACTTTTCTACATCTTTTTCTTATTTCAGAACTAAACTAAGAGCCAGGCTGGGTATCTGGGGAAGCATTCCCATTATAGGGTGTACTATATACCTTTAGTCCCAGGGCACAGCAATTTATACAATTAGAATCCTGAGTAACTACATCACCTGTTGATTATTTCATGATCAAAAAGTCATGAGGGTGGGAAGTTGGGGATTCCCACCCTTTATTAGAAAATCGAATAGCTAAATAGTTGATAGTTGGGGAGATATTGGGAAAGGGGACGTTTTAAAAATTATAAATCAGGGGTATATCCATCAGTGCTTCATCTGTTGGGGCTTGACACAGGGTGAGCTGTCCCTTTCGTGGTCCTTTCAGAACAGACATTCTGACACTGGCAGTTAACAATCATGTGATTTCAGCTTACAATAAGTTCTCCTGGAGGAAGGTGCCAGCTTACAACTGTCTGTTTCTCTGTATAGCTGGAGCTCCAGCAAGAGCAGAGAGTCTTTTCACTGTGATACAAGGAAGCCTGCCAAGGAAAGGAATCTGGAAAAGGGTTGTGGTCAGAAACTGGGGAAAGAAGCTCATATGTGCTGTTTAAAAGACACCTGAGACAACCCAAGAGGCTAGCAAGCAAGGCATTGTAGAAACGAGTCCAAAGAAGCAGCATATCTTGGACTTGATGGTATAGGCAGGGCCGGCTCCAGGCACCAGCTAAAGAAGCAGGTGCTTGGGGCGGCCAATACCAAGAGGCGGCACTCCGGCTGCTATTGGGGCAGCACATCCGCGTTTTCGGCGGCGGGTCCCTCAGTCCCTCTCGGAGCGAAGGACCTGCCGCCGAATTGCCGCCGAAGAGTGGAGTGGCACGATCGCGCTGCTCCGGCTTTTTTTTTTTTTTTTTTGCTGCTTGGGGCAGCAGAAAACCTGGAGCCGGCCTTGGGTATAGAGTCTCAAATGTGGAGCCTGGAGTAGAGAAAGTATTTGAGCTCTTTTATGCTACCACCAGTGGTGATGGGAAAGCCCCTGCAGGAAAGTGGCTTGAACAGGAAGCTGTGTCCTGAGGAGGTCAATATTTGCTTGCATCCATCAGAGGAAGGGTGAAAAATCTGGATTTTCATTTCATTTGGACCTTGTGTTGGCCTTCAATTTGCCATGGAGGGAGTGGGGGACTCCCAGAGGGAGACTGCTGACCTGTAAGTAGAGTTGGTCAAAACAGGGTCAACTCTTTTGTGAAAATTTTCATTACAAAATTAATCGTCTTTTGTTAGAAAGTTTCAAATATCAAAGATTTCCGATCAGCTCTACTTGTAAAAGTAAACCGAAAAGGGAAATGAGACAGTGCTGAGTCAATGTTTGTCTCTTACTGTGTGTTTGTACAGAGCCTATCACAACTGGGCCTGTTCTTAGTTGGAGCTATTTGATGCTATTATAGTACAACAAACTATGAGAAATTACTAGTAGTAGGATCCTTAAATTTATTGATAACAACATAGGATGTGTGAAGTGTGTTCAACACCTGTAGGTTATTTTTGGCTAGCATACCATCATTTATATTTATCTGTGGTACAAAATAGACTGCTTTTTGGGGTGCGGGGGAATTGTTCTGGTGAATAGTTTATTTGCCAAAAAAAATGCAGCTTCAGGCCAACCAAAAGTGTTCACAAATTTGGGTCAAATTTGGCAAATAGTTTTAGCTTGAAAAAAGAGGGGGGAAATCCCAGAAGTCAAACAATTTTGTTTTGACACTTTCAAAATGAAATATTTTGAAACAATGTTTCATTTTGAAATTTGGATGTAACTTAAAAAGAAGTAGGCAGGGTAAAAAAAAAAAAAATAACAACCACCCCAATTGAAATGTTTTGGGTCAAATGAAATGTTTCATATAACCAGGGGTGCTGGAACAATTTTTTAGTGGGGGTGCTGAGAGCCATTAAATCAAACTGTAAACCCTGTATATAATGGAAACGAGTTGGAGCCAGGGGGTGCGGTGACTTACTTTGTTCCAACACCTGTGGGTACAACCTGAAAAAAAACTGTTTTTGGTTTTTTTTTGCCAAAAAACCCAAAACATTGTTGGCCCATGTTGACCTTAAATGAAAAAGTTTTCAGCTTCCGTCATGGAACTGATAAATCAATTACTTGCCCTGTTCTTGCCAAAACAGCAGGAGTCAGTTTTTATCATTCCTTTTGCATCCATGTTCCCACTGTTTGAATTAATGTGAAAGATTAGTCACTTGGCTGTTACAGTGAATTGTCTCTTGTCATCTCCAGTTTGTCTTCTGGGACATAATTTCATTTAAGGCTAGTTTCTGATTGTGACACTGTACCCCATAATGCTTTATGGCAGTGGTTCCCAAACTTTAACAGCCCGCGAACCCCTTTCACTAAATTGTGAAATCTCGTGAACCTCCTCCTAAAATGAATATTTTCAGGGATTTAAGTTTAAATTTCCTCAGTGTGATGGATGCCCCAATTGCCGGGCCCCGGAATCTATGAACCTCTGAAAAATATTTTTAATTGAAACTTTTTTTAACGAACATAGAAAAACCAGAAACCAAAGATGTTTCTGTAAAATGTTTTTTTGGCTTTTGTTTAAAAAAAATGGTTTCAAATAAAAATAAATTCATTTTTGGTTTTCAAAAATCAGAAAAATGTTTCATGAAAACAGTTTTTGAAAATGGACCATTTTTCCGTTTCAGTTTTTTGTAAATTCTTCTTGGGGAATTTTGAAAAATGTGAAAAAAATTCAAAACTTTCTGTGAAAAATGCTTGGTATTTTTCACCCACCTGTAGTTTCGGGTGAGGTTGTGGCTGGTGGTAACAAGGAGGGCTGTGGTTCTGGCTTTAGATGAGATTTGGCAAATTCCTGGGGCTCGGGCTGGGGTTCTGGCTGCCGGCTCGCCCGCTGACGGGGGCGGGGCTCGGGCTGCCAGCCCCTACTGCCCGGCCCCGCTCTCCCTGGGGCTTAGGCTGCCGGCTCCCCCGCTGACAGAGGAGGGCTGGGGCTGCCGACTCAAACTGCCCGCTCTCCCCAAGGCTCGGGCTGCCGGCTCCCTGGCTGACAGAGGAGGGTCCGGGCTGCTGGATCAAACTGCCCGGCCCCACTCTCCCTGGGGCTTGGGCTGCTGGCTCCCCCTCTGACAGGGGAGGGGCTCGGGCTGCCGGCTCCCTGGCTGACAGGGGAGGGGTCAGGCTGCGACGGGGGTCAGGCTGCCGACTCCCTGGCTGACAGGGGAGGGCTCGGGCTGCCGACGGGGCTCAGGCTGCCGGCTCCCTGGCTGACAGGGGAGGGCTCGGGCTGCCTGCTCAAACTGCCCGGCCCCGCTCTCCCTGGGGCTCGGGCTGTCTGCCCTGCAACTGGGTCCCAGCAGAGTCCTCTGGCCGCCATTAATGAAATTTTTCTTGTGAACCCCCTGAAATGTCCTGCGAACCCCCAGGGGTTTGCGAACCCCACTTTGGGAACCACTGCTTTATGGGAATATGACATAACTGGAATATGTTTTGTGCTGCCTGTGCTATGTAACATATCTCTGTAAAGGTTATGGTCTACTATATCTATTCTTCCTATTTGTACACATATATCATTTTGTACTTGAGGTTAAGAATATTGGCTGTATACTTGCTTGATTTCTAAGTAAGCTTTGTGAGGCATTTGGTCAGCTTCTTTAGGAAGGAATTTGCAAGGTTAAATACCCGATCAGGAAGCACTTGGGGAACAATGCATCTTGGAATGCTCCAATCCACATAAGAAGTCTTCCTGGAGACATTCAAGATACCATGTGGACAATGGCTTCTGCCTGTAAAGACTCTGAGTCATGCATGGACATGTGACTTGCCCAGGTGACTCCAGAACTCCATCTTGGAGCTGGACTTTGCATAGGAGTGAGGAGGGGGGGGAGAGAAAGTCTATTTAAACCCTGGGAGACCCCTCCATTTTGTCTTCAGCTGGCTAAAGAGAAAGCCTCTCCATCCCAAAAGAGACCTGAAAGAAAATGGAAGGGGGTGAGTGATTGCTGGACCCAGATTAACAGGAGATTAGCCTGTGAAAGGAAGCATTCTGGAACTGGTGAGGATCTTATCCGTATTCAGTTTGATTAGACATAGATTTGCGCATTTTATTTTATTTTGCTTGGTGACTTACTTTGTTCTGTCTGTTACTATTTGGAACCACTTAAATCCTACTTTCTGTATTTAATAAAATCACTTTTTACTTAGTAATTAACTCAGAGTATGTATTAATACCTGGGGGAGCAAACAACTGTGCATATCTCTCTATCAGTGTTATAGAGGGCAAACAATTTATGAATTTACCCTGTATACGCTTTATACCGGGTAAAACGGATTTATCTGGGTTTAGACCCCATTGGGAGTTGGGTATCTGAGTGTTAAAGACAGGCACACTTCTGTTAGCTGCTTTCAGGTAAACCTGCAGCTTTGGGGCAAGTAATTCAGACCCTGGGTCTTTGTTGGAGCAGACAGAAGTATCTGGCTCAGCAAGACAGGGTGCTGTGGCCCCAAGCTGGCAGGGAAGGCAGGGGAAGAAGTAGTCTTGGCACATCGGTTGGCAGCTCCCAAGAGGGTTTCTGTGATCCAACCCATCACACTGATGTATGCCCTCACTCCACAAGTAGACCCATTCATTTCAATGGGACTATTTATAGAGTAAGATGCTGTTCAAGGCTATCAGAATCTGGCCCTTAATATCCAGATACATGGCTAACAATCATAGAATCATAGACTTTAAAGTCAGAAGGGACCATTATGATCGTCTAGTCTGACCTCCTGCACAATGCAGGCCACAGAATCTCACCCACCCACTCCTGTATCAAACCCCTAACCTATGTCTGAGCTATTGAAGTCCTCAAATTGTGGTTTAAAGACTTCAAGGTGCAGAGAATCCTCCAGCAAGTGACCCGTGCCCCACGCTGCAGAGGAAGGTGAAAACCCCCCAGGGCCTCTGCCAATCTGCCCTGGAGGAAAATTCCTTCCCGACCCCAAATATGGTGATCAGCTAAACCCTGAGCATGTGGGCAAGACTCACCAGCCACACACCCAGGAAAGAATTCTCTGTAGTAACTCAGATCCCACCCCATCTAACATCCCAACACAGGCCATTGGGCATATTTACCGCTAATAGTCAAAGATCAATAATTGCCAAAATTAGGCTATCCCATTATACCATCCCCTCCATAAACTTATCAAGCTTAGTCTTGAAGCCAGATATGTCTTTTGCCCCCACTGCTCCCCTTGGAAGGCTGTTCTAGAACTTCACTCCTCTGATGGTTAGAAACCTTCGTCTAATTTCAAGTCTAAAGTTCCTGATGGCCACCTTATATCCATTTGTTCTTGTGTCCACATTGGTATGGAGCTTAAATAACTCCTCTCTCTCCCTGGTATTTATTCCTCTGATATATTTATAGAGAGCAATCATATCTCCCCTCAGCCTTCTTTTGGTTAGGATAAACAAACCAAGCTCTTTGAGTCTCCTTTCGTAAGACAGGTTTTCCATTCCTCGGATCATCCTAGTAGCCATTCTGTGTACCTGTTCCAGTTTGAATTCATCCTTCTTAAACATGGGAGACCAGAACTGCACACAGTATTCCAGATGAGGTCTCACTAGTGCCTTGTATAATGGTACTAACACCTCCTTATCTCTACTGGATATACCTCGCCTGATGCATCCAAAGACCTCATTAGCTTTTTTCACGGCCACATCACAATGGCGGCTCATAGTCATCCTGTGATCAGCCAATACTGCGAGGTCCTTCTCCTCCTCTGTTACTTCCAACTGATGCGTCCCCAGCTTATAACAAAAATTCTTGTTATTAATCCCTAAATGCATGACCTTGCACTTTTCACTATTAAATTTCATCCTATTACTATTACTCCAGTTTACAAGGTCATCCAGATCTTCCTGTATGATATCCCAGTCCTTCTCTGTATTGGCAATACCTCCCAGCTTTGTGTCATCCGCAAACTTTATTAGCACATTCCCACTTTTTGTGCCAAGGTCAGTAATAAAAAGATTGGTCCCAAAACCGATTCCTGAGGAACTCCACTAGTAATCTCCCTCCAGACTGACAGTTCACCTTTCGTTATGACCCATTGTAGTATCCCCTTTAACCAGTTCCTTATCCACCTTTCAATTTTCATATTGATCCCCATCTTTTCCAATTTAGCTAATAATTCCCCATATGGAACCGTATCAAATGCCTTACTGAAATCGAGATAAATTAGATCCACTGTGTTTCCTTTGTCTAAAAAATCTGTTACCTTCTCAGAGAAGGTACAATCGTTCTTGTGAAGATATAGCTTTTGAAAGGTTTGTATATGGCATTATTATTTGGGAACCAATATTTATTTTTTAGAAAGTTCTTCAATATTCTTCATTAATGGTCCATCACATTATGAGCTAAAGTCTAGTCTTAGTTACACTCATGCAACCCCACTAAAATCCAGAGAGGCTGTATGGACATAGTTTGCAACAACAATATTGCATAAGACTGTAGAATATTTTAGCACATTGTTGCAGTTTTATAAGTGAAATTGATGAATTTCCATATATATTTTACATTGTAGACTTCTGCATAAATCTTAGATAATACTGTAAATTCAGGGATAGATTTATATGGTCTATATCCCTCTTGCACCAGTAAATTTAGGAAAAAATATGCGCTATCTAAGGCCTGTAGCCTTAACATAGATTTTAAACAAAGCATGAGCCATCTGCAGTGCACTGTAGGGTTTCACATGATTAACAGTTACATGTTGCTTCTGGGTCATTCCATATATTTCAGCACTCAACTAAAATTAAGCACAGCAGATCTCAGAATGCCTTTTGTTTGTGTTTATAACTGGCCAGGATGCCAGGTATTCACAGGCCCTCTTTGAACAAAGATGTATTGTAAATCTCAGGTTGCAGTCTCTGGTTAAATAAAGTAGAATGAATTATAATGTCACAAGGCTGCTGTACTTCACTCAATAATTAGTTGAAATCAGATTGGAGCAAATTAAACATTGACATGAAGAATTATTTCATTTTCAAAGCTTTTGTTGCACAAGTACATTATGCTACTGTGTGCTGTGCAATAACAGATTTATTCTAACTGCCTAGCTCAGAAGTGGAGAGACGGACCTAGCACACACTAACTGGAGTTGTACAAAAGATTGGATGCCAGGATTCTTTTTCTGAGCTACTAAAATCTAAATAGATGAGGGGAAATAACTTGTTTCCCCTCATCTGCAGTAAAATACTTCTCTGAAATCACCTCGGTACTCAGTAACACCTCCTGTTGCAACATTCGATGAAGATGTGTACTTACCAAAATTTAATTCAGTTCTCGGGGAATTTTCTAAATGTATACAGTCCTGTAACCAAGATCAAGTTCTAAGAAGAGTTCACAATGTCTTTATTTTTTATTTGAGTTTGTGCATTGATTTCTCTTGATACCTTAAAGTTATTGTTATAGCAAGAATCATAAAAGAAGAATATAAAGAGTTTAATACTAGACAAGGCTATTGGTTTATCATTCAACAAATTGGCCAACACATTTCTTCAGAAGGCAATCCCTTTCTCTGTTCTCTACCTAGATAATTGAGCAGTGCTGTATATGGGTGAGAACAAATTCCTTCCTTATTCCTTTGGTGATTGTTTTTTGCCCTGAGCAATAAGGGATGATTACACTTATCATTATCTTGCATAATTAAAGATGCCTTCCCCTCACATACCTTAACTCCAGACCTTCTTTAACACAATTTTTTATATCAGGAACCCCACTCCCTGAACCAGCTGGCTATGTCTCTACCATTTCCTTTTTAAGGCCTTCCTTAAAACACACTTCTACACAAAAGCCTTTTAGAGAAAAGTTCTTACAAACTATAAGACTTAAAAGCTTTAACAAAAATTCCAATCAAAAGCTGTGTAATGAACAAGATGCATGCTGCTGTCTGGTAAACTTTACTGAGGGTGAAATTCACCTCTGCAGAGGGCCAGAACAAAGTCTATGCACAACTTAAACTCTCAAAGAAGGGTTTAAAGGAGAATTATGTTGTGCATGGACTTTTTGAATTTCACCCTGTTTGATTACATTGCTCATGTTGCTTCTCATTCCCGCCTCTTAACGTTTGTACTTTCTCTCTCTAAAGAGTAAGCTCTTCTGAGCAAAAGGACTTCATCTTGATACCTACTTGTAAAATACCTATTGTAACACACTCTTGGCACTGCACATGTGTAATTGTTATTAACTTCAATATGTGCCTCTGAACTCTCACTTCCTTGAGTCATTATTATGTTTCATTAGTTACACATTAGATTCAAAACATGGAATCAAAACATGGAAACAAGTACAGTTCACATTCAAGAAAGATAATTTCATCATTCTACCCCAAATTGTTTTCTCCTTTAATATTTATTGGCACACGAAAGTTTTAGATATTTAAACTTTAATCTACCTAATGGCAAGTTGAGTAATCATGGAAAAAATAATTGGTTAACATTGTTCCTAGCAAAGGGGAAAAAAAAGTATTATGACTAACTTGGGTTGTTTTTTTTCTTCTTGGCTACTTTGCTGATGAACGTTAAATTGGCCATTCAATCAGAACAGCAAGCATTTATTGTTAACTAACTTCATACATTTAAAGTCTTTGTTTACCTTCTGATTCTGTTTGAAAAGATTATGCCAAAACTGGCTGTCTCACTGGGGCAAATTCAAAATTCTGTTACAACCGTCAATCATCTATATGTCACTTCCATTATGTCCCCCCACAACTGATTGTAGAAATGAGTCAGAGAAATATAAATTCCATAGTGCATTTTCTTTTCTTTTTTGCTCAATCCAAATTCAACCCCGAGATGAGTTTTCTTTTATGGACATCAAAATGTTCAGGGTTCTTTGCACCATAACTTTTTGTCATTTTGAAAAAAAAATGCGTGCAGTACTGGGTCACTATATTAAACAAGGGATTCTATTGCTCTGGAAGTAGTACTGCATGGGGCTACAAAGATGATATGTCTGAAGAATGAATGACAGAAGAAAGGGGAAACCAGTTATGTTCATTCTCAATGGAAAAGACAAGATTGCAGTGACCTCAGGGAGGGTTTTGAAATTATGAAAGATTAATAAAGGCAATTATTAGTCGTGAGTCAAATTCTTAAAACTTGTTGCCTTTATTTAAGTGCAGTTGACCACAGGCTTCTACAAATTAGCTCATAACATACCATAAGAACTGGGAGCAACAAGCATTTGAAAAATGTATTAATTGGTCCTGCTCCTGGCTCTGCCACTGACTTGCTTGTGAACTCAGGGATGTCATTCCATTCTTTCTTAGCTTTGATATGGGGCTAATGACACTTGCCTTCCTTTGTAAAGACCTATTGGTTCAATGGATGAACCATATTATAGGAGGGCCAAGTATTATTATATCATTATAAACCAAATAAATTTCCCTGTTCCAAGGAAGGCTGGCTGGCACTGTAATATAATTTGAAGAAGCAGTACTCTCTTCTGGAGGGGGTACAGGTGGGAATTCTATAGTGCTCCTCGTTGGCCAACTTGTGACTTTGGAGTACATGGGGGGGGGGGTTAATTTGCTTTGAATCAAAATAATTAGGAACTTGTTCAAAAAATGGGACCTTTATCTTAGTCATACACAAGCCTGTTTGCTCACTGTGTGTCCATTCATAAAAATTAAATCCTTAAATTCAACTTTCTGATTTTACCAGCAGTTTACATTAAAATGCAACTATAATCTACAAGTACTGTACATGCAGCTATACAGTGAAAGTAGTCTTGATGGGTTGACCTGTTTTTCTTTTTAATTATTAACCATGCTATACTAGCTATGGGGCATTAGAGAGATTTTTAAGCAGGAATTGATCAATGGGAACTTGGTTTCATTACTTGATGCCAAGCAACAATAGAAGCAATATTTCTATTATTTTATTTGTACTGGGCTTGGTTGAAGAGTGTTATGTTTTTATTCTCTGTGTTTTTTCCGCTAAGGTTTCATTCACATAAATCTAAAGAATGGCATGAAGCCTTTATTTTATGGTTTCTTCCCCCCTTCCAAAAACATGGTTTTGGATTTTGCAGTTTTAGATGTGCGTCAATTATTCTGTTCCCCTGATTCTACATGCAGGTGATGGTTATAGATGCTGTGGCTAATTAACAATCTAAGCGCACACAATGTATCCTTGAAAACAAGGTCTGGCACAGTACTAATTGAGCATTCTGATTGCTCATTAAATGCAGTAGTTTCTCTGGAAGTATGGTAGCACTGACAGATACTCATTGTTTTACCTCCTATTTCCTCCCACCCCACCCCCCTTACCATTTTTGTTGGCTAATTTTTTTTTCTCCTCTTCCACAGGCATCAGATAAAGATGACCTTATTTTTCTCATAATATGTTCTCCTGTCACACCTAGTCTTCTCCTCAGCTTCTTTTTTAGTGCAATGTTCACTCACAAGCCAGGACTGTTGAAAGCATCTTTATAGCTTTGTTAGTGGCACTTCCTCAGCTGGCCTAGCAAGAGTATTCATTCAGCATTCCAGCTGATATGCTGCCTTAAGAGAGCAGGGGTGTCACCTGTAACCTGCTTGGCCTCCACTGCTCTAGAGTGGTCCCAAAATCACTCATTCTGCACCTATTGCATAGCAAAGTAATATACTCCTACCACAAAGGGCCAACTGCAAAGTAAATCTTCCCAGTTTTGCTTCGATAATGTTGCCACAACGTAAGAAATATTCCATATACTCCTCTAGATATCATATGTTTTAGTAACATAAGTTTTGAAGGCAATGGAAATATTTTTGAAGGAACCCCCCTGTATCTACTTTTATGAGTCACTTTTCAGCCTTCAAATTGATCTATACTGTTATTTGTTGAAATAATTGCCCTTAAAGACTGACCAAAAAAAGTTGAATTAATGGCAAAGTTGTTTGGACACTAATGAAAAGAAGTTTCTAGACCTCACTATCCTCAACCCTTTCCTGGCTGCAAACTCTGTATGCAGGGCCGGCTCCAGGCACCAGCCGACCAAGCACGTGCTTGGGGCGGCACCTTGGGGCAGGGCGGCGCTCGATTTTTTATTTATTTATTTATTTATTTTTGATTCGGTGGTGCGGCGCTCGGAGGGGGGCGGGGCTTCGGGCGGCGTGGTGCTCGGAGGGGCGGCGGGGTCTTCGGGTGGCGCGGCGCTCGGAAGGGGGGCGGGGCTTCGGGCAGCGTGGTGCTGGGGGGGCGGGGATTTCGGCGGCCCTCGGGGGTGGGGGGTACGGCAGGGCGGTGCTCTTCTTTTTTGCCTGGGGCGGCAAAAAAGTTAGAGCCAGCCCTGTCTGTATGGTAGAAGTATCTGTCTGTTGCCTTTAGAGTGCTGGTTTCTTAGCAAAAGAATGATCTTCATTTTATGCCCAGATGTACATCACATTAATTAGGTGTTGCTTTTGAAAGTTATTTGCCTTAGAAAGGGCTGCAGCATAATACTGAGATTATTTATGCCAAGAGAAATTAATACCATCTAAACTTGAATCTTCCTACTTGTGCCTTTAATTATGAATCTTGGTCCCATATTTGGGCCCTGACAACCTGAAAGCTACACCTGTTAAATTTGCTTGTTTATTCCTAAATCCAGCAAAGCACTTAAGCCAATGCTTAACTAGCTCCAAGAGGACTATTCATGTTCTTAAAGTTAAGCATTAACCTAAATGTTTAGTTGGATAAGGGCCTGACTTCATAAACACTGGGTCAAACAAATCCCTAGTTGTATAATTCTGTTGTCTTCATGGAATTTTATCAAGGGTTAGTTTGGCCTCTTATTTTGGAGGTAATCCAAATTTTCCTACAAACCTTATAAAAGATCACCAGTAAAATCCTTTACATATGCCCTGGCAAGCAATTAACATGACCACAATATCTCTGTCATTCCTTAGGTATTCCTTTTATAAACATATAAAGAATATCCAAATTACCTACATGCAAATGTAAAATTGTAAATGTTAATACCATCCACTATGTATGAACATGTGATTTTTTTATTCTTCTCCCCTTCCACCAGAATGTTTTATTTTTATCTGCTGTTGTTAAACAGTTGTGTATTGTACTGCCGCTTGTCACTTTTTTTATATCTTATGAAGACAAAATGCTATCAAGTATAGATGAAATGATAGACTCACCCCTGTATTCTGCCTTTTTGAATTCATTGTGTAGAGCTGGCTTAACATCAAACGCTCAGTAATTAAAATCTGGTTAATAGATGGGGTAGTTCCTTTGCTTGCCATTTTAACACTCGATTTCGGATCCTCCAAAATCACTGGGGAACTGGCCTAGACAAATGACTGGGTTAGAGCCAATTTAGTAACTTTTCAGCATATGACTAAGCGAGGAAATCTCTGGAAAACAGTGAAGTCATTAAAATACATTAACATTAATAACTTACTAAAAATGGAAGATTGCCAATTATTACCTTTTCCCTTTCATTTCTATTCAGAAGAGGGTAAATAATACAATGATGGGTGGGCAGAAGACAAAAGGAAAAAAGCAAATATCATTTGCTAAATATCAGACTCTGATCAGAATATGACCAGAGTCTGATTAGAACCTGGCTAAACTTAGTGTCAGTCTCTTTTGTTAGAATTTCAGCCCATCTGGAGGGACATATGCTATAGAAATATTTGTCTAACCATTCAACCTTCACTTGAGCCAAGGGTGAAAAATAAACTTGTGAAGAAGAAAGGTATTTAAATTCTTAAAGGCACAGCAGCCACTAGTTCTGCTGTCATATCAACACTGGCTTTATTATTCTCCTAATGGTTTTGTGTATTTTATTACATAGTTATCTTGTAATGTTAGTAATCATGTCTATGAAATCAGTCTCATATGTTTTTTATTTTCTGAAGTATGTTTGTTTATACAATATCTCTATTTTGTATTAGAATAGTTGGCAGTTATTTTTCTGTACTGTTGCAGAGAGTTAGAAATAGCTAATTATTCTTCTGACACTCTGTGAGTGAGATTGTACTGGGTGATCAATAGTACTTCTGTAAACTTTTCTTGGAGCCAATATTATAGGGTGGGTATAATCTCTTTATTTGTCTCCAGTTTCAAACAGAGCTCAATAGACTTCAGATGCTGGGATATATGAATATTGATAATATCTAATCCTTATCTAGCACTTTCATCAGTATATCTCAAAGCATTTTACAAAGGGGGTAAGCATCATTGCACACACTTTACAGAGGGGGAAATTGAGGCACATAGGAAAAGTGGCTTGCCCAAGATCACCCAGCAGGCCAACAGCAGAGGTGGGAATAGAATCTAGGTTTCATGAATCCCAATCCAGTAGTCTATCCACTAGGCAACATTGAAACTCTCAGATTGTGGTGGCGGTGATGATGGTGGCATTGGCTAACTACGTAGCAAATCAAACTCTGGATCGTGTAAGAATGCATTATGTTTTACCAAAGAAATAGTAATAATAGTTCCTCCTTCTCATTAATGTAAACAACAGTACTGCTGTATGAGCCATTCCACTGGCTGAGGATCAGTGGCGGCTCCAGGCACCAGCAAAGGAAGCAGGTGCCTGGGGCGGCCAATAGAAAGGGGGGCAGCACTCCGTCCGTTGTTGGGGCGGCACATTCGGGTCGTCGTCATTGGCACTTCGGCGGCAGCTCAATCGTTCCGCTTCAGTCTTCGGCGGCAATTCGGTGGCAAGTCCTTCACTCCCTGTCTTCCTGTTTGGCAGCACTTCGGCAGCAGCTCAATCGGGTGTTTTTTTGTTGTTTTTTCACCGCTTGGGGCGGCAAAAAAGCTGGAGCCAGCCCTGCTGAAGATTGTCCAGAGTACTTGTGCCCTGGCCCTTCCCTGTGCTGCAGCGGGGAGGGGAGAGTGAATGGTGGGGATTCTTTGACATTGGGGAATCTTCAGCAGTTCCTTTAGAACAGCTTTAAGGTCATTTCATGCTGTTCCAGTAGTGCAAAGTGACCTTGAAGGGAATCGGGTCCAATGACTGTACTAGCCAGTTTGTGAATGTCAGGACTTTAAAGTGGAGTACCAGCTGCTCACAGCTTCATACTGTTGATTACCATTATCTGCCAAATAATCATAGTTTCTGATATAGCTCAAGTAGTAGGATTATGTCTTTAAAATCGCAAGTCTGGACCTTCAGGGTTTTTAACTTTTTTTAGCATATGTATTTATCAATCCTAAATTTTTATGCAATTGCATACTTGATGTAGTGATACGTTTAAAGAGAGTAGAAATAAATACAGTGTTCGTCTTCTCTTTTGTTTATGATAAAAACCCGAAAGTTTTTTTAAAAAAGCTAAACTTTCTTTTCACCTCTGAAACTCTACTAAAAGTGATAGTATTTTTGAGTCCTTTGGGCTCCTGTATCTTGTGATATTTACATAAGGAATAGTAGAGTAGAAGGCTGAGTGCACAGAGTTTGTGTGTTTGCAAGAGCAAATATAAACTGATTAGTAGATTTTGATTATGCAAAATAAAGAGACAGCAATAATGTAAACTTTTGTACGTTTGCCTTATTTAAACCAAAATACACAGGGAGATAAAGACGGTTCAGTGGTTACAGCCATATTCAATAAGGGCAATGCATTTTTGCAGCTACAGAGTACAACTCTCATACATCAAACATTTACAGCCAAATTCTCTGCTGCATAACTCAGTGATGTCAATGGAATCATACTGGCAGCACACTTGTCCAATAACATTAATACCCACCCCCTTCCGAATTTTAAATCTATTTAAAAAAATAGGACAGCTCTTCAGCTGGTATTAAATGGTGTAGCTCTGACTTCATTTTAGTTCATTTAAGATGAAAGAGAATCTTAAAACCCATTCCAGAGATTATGTAAAGATGTCTGGAACATATTAACATCAAAATAGCATTCCCTGTGATACTGTTTCTTGAATATTTAATTAAAATAAACAAACAAAAATATCTAAAACTAAATAACTTAACCTGAAACAGACTACCTAAACCCAGAAACATAGTCACAGAAGAACTGTTCTGACCCATCTCTGATAAGTGATCTGGCACTTTTTCTAATGTACTGAGATCAGGGAATCTCTAAATGTATGGTATCTCCAGGATTGATTCCTTAAAAATCAATATGGTTTTGATTTTTTCCAAATGTACTTGAATTATTAGATGGTACACATATTCTTCTGTCTTATAGATAAGTGGTAGAAAACTGGCAACGAGAAAGAAAACAGGAATATCAATACGTCCTTAAGATTTACCACGCTATCTAATATAATTCTAGAAGGTTTTGCACTTATGGCAAGCTGTATAATTATGAACTGTACTCCCAGAATGCCTCCTACTCATGCTATGTTTTAAAGTGGAATTTTACTGCTCAGTAACCTTTGTATAATCTCTGCTCTTTGTTTGTGTAGAATTTGCCAGAAAGATGTATCTTCTGTTGAGGCTTGCCAAATTTGAATAGTGTGCCAAGTAAGGCTGGTATAGGATGCTAGGAATGGTTCGTACAGATGTCTTTGTACCTTGAAAATAGGTAAGAAAAGGGGAGTGAGGTCTGTAATAATACAGTGAAATTTCTATCTGTCCTAAACTAGGAGGAATATATATATGTGCAGAATTGAGCTCATATTTTGAAGAGATTGAAACCGCAGCAAGACTGTTCTACAGTCTGGTAATGGATGAACCTCTCTGAGTGCTAATTTATTTGTGTTTAAAAACTCGGCTCAGTTTATCTGGCATCTTATCAGTAAAGGAAGAGAACCTTCAATAACCAGTTCCGTTAAATATGAATTACACAACTAACCCTCCCCCCCTTCCAGTCTCTGAGTTGGCCACTTTACCTTTTTCAAGTAAGCTCTCCTACATCAATGAGATATATCCAAATCCAAGCTGCTCTCCCCACTTTCCTTGTCACAAACTAGTAGTGTAATTTATCTTCTAAATATCTTGTTTACTTTCTACAAAGTATATTTTAAAAAATATGGCTACCCAAATTGGGCCTTAACTTTTGATCTGTACATGTATGTAAATATCCAATTAATAAGTTCTGTAGGCATACATTTTATAGAACTATGTTATTGTTTGACAAGATAGTAGGAAGGAAGCTATTTTCCCTTTTAAAGATTGACAAGAGAGTTAAACTGTTTTTATGGCTTAATTATTTGCTCCATTATCTTTCCGGGTACAGAAGTTAAGCTGACTGGTCTGTAATTCCATGGGTTGTCCTTATTTATCTTTTTATAGATGGGCACTATATTTGCCCTTTTTTTCAGTCTTCTGGAATCTCTCCCGTCTTCCATGACTTTTCGAAGATAATCGCTAATGGCTCAGATATCTCCTCAGTCAGCTCCTTGAGTATTCTGGGATGCATTTAATCAGGCCCTGGTGACCTGAAGACATCTAATTTGTCCAAGTAATTTTTAACTTGTTCTTTCCCTATTTTAGCCTCTTCTGATCCTACCTCATTTTCACTGGCATTCACTATGTTAGACATCCAATCACCTCCAACCTTCTTGGTGAAATCCAAAACAAAGAAGTCATTAAGCACTTTGGCCATTTCCACAATTTCTGATATTATTTTCCCCCCTCATTGAGTAATGGGCCTACCCTGTCCTTGGTCTTCCTCTTGCTTCTAATATGTTTGTAGAATGTTTTCTTGTTACCCTTTATGTCTCTAGCTAGTTTGTGCCTCGTTTTGTGCCTTGACCTTTCTAATTTTGTCCCTACATACTTGTATTATTTGTTTATATTCATCCTAGTTTCCACTTTTTGTAGGACTCTTTTTTGATTTTTAGATCATTGAAGATCTGGTTAAGCCAGGGTGGTGTCTTGCCATACTTCCTATCTTTCCTATGCAGTAGGATAGTTTGCTCTTGTGCTCTTAGTAATGTTTCTTTGAAAAACTGCCAACTGTCTCCTATTGTTTTTCCTCTTAGACTTGCTTCCCATGGGATCTTACCTACCAACTCCCTGAGTTTGCTCAAGTCTGCCTTCTTGAAATCCATTATCTTTATTTTGCAGTTCTCCCTCCTACCACTCCTTAGAATAATGAATTCTATCATTTCATGATCACTTTCCCCAAAGCTGCCTTCCACTTTCAAATTCTCAACCAGCTCCTCCCTATTTGTCAAAATCAAATCTAGAACAGTGTCTCCCCTCATAGCTGTCTCCACCATCTGAAATAAAAAATTGTCTCCAATACATACCAAGAATTTATTGGATAATCTGTGCTCTGCTGTGTTATTTTCCCAACAGCTGTCTGGGTAGTTGAAATCCCCCATCGCCACCAAGTCCAGTGCTTTGGATGATTTTATTAGTTGTTTAAAAAATGCCTCATCCACCTCTTCTTCCTGGTTATGTGGTCTGTAGTAGACCCCTACCATGACATTACCCTCGCTTTTTACCCCTTTTATCCTTACCCAGAGACTTTCAACAAGTCTGTCTCCTATTTCCATCTCAACCTCAGTCCAAGTGTATACATTTTTAATATATAAGGCAACACCTCCTCCCTTTTTTCCCTGCCTGTCCTTCCTGAGCAAGCTGTATCCTCCTATACCAATATTCCAGTCATGTGTATTATCCCACCAAGTCTCTGTGCTGCCAACTATGCCATGGTTGTGTTTATTTAATAGCATTTTGAGTTCTTCCTGCTTATTCCCTATACTTCTTGCATTAATATACAGCCATCTAAGAGACTGATTTGGTTCCCCCACCCCAGTTCTGTCTTGTCTCTCCTTTATCCCTGCTATAACAGCCCATGCTCCCCCCAAATTCCAAACCTTCTCCCAGGTCTCCATGTGCTTGACTTACCTGTGGGCTTTGGTCACCTGCCCTCTTCAAACCTAGTTTAAAGCCCTCCTCATTGTGTCCAGATATGCTCTTCCCCTTCCTCGATAGGTGGATCCCATCTCTGCTTAGCAGTCCTTCTTCCTGGAACAGCATCCCATGGTCAAGGAAGCCGAAGCCCTCCTGGCAACACCATCTTCGCAGCCAGGCATTCACCTACAGCAATGGTTCCCAAACTGGGGTTTGTGAACCCCTGGGGGTTCATGAAATGTTACAGGGGGTTCTCGGGAAAAAAATCCCTAAGGGCGGACAGAACTGTCCCTAGGGATCTTGGGCAGCACAAGGCCAGCAGCCCGCAGCCCCTGGACTTCCAAGAGCTAAGCAGATCAAAGCAAGCATATCTATAACACTGAGGAGATTTAAACTTCAAGACTCCTTATAAGAAATGGAAAGGAAGGTGAATATTTTTTGCTGTTTTTAAAATTAAATAGGCAGCTAGTATTGTTTTTAAAATTATTATGAAGAGCGAGTTTGAGCTTTGTTGTAACATGCGTTGTTTGCCTGGACTGCTCAAGACCTGAATGCTTGTGTAGGAGGAACTCTTTTGAGTTGGCTTCTTAAATACCTTCATGCTGTTTCACATCTGATACTCCTTGATGAAACATAGGAGCCTTGTCTTATAACAGGCTTATTCAAAGTGATACAAGCTATGAAAGTGAGATCTTGGAAGAGTGTTGCTGTTTTCATAATGTAATAAAAATACTGTAATGATAAATAATAATTAATAATAAATAGTGTGTAATAAGCATGTCAGAAAACAAATTTTATATTTCCAAGATCACTGCTTTTATAATTTATACTCAGGTAAAGGAGAAAATCCCTGGAAATATTCATTTTTAAGAGGGGGTTTGCAAGACTTGACGTGCTACTGAAAGGGGTTCACAGGCTGTTAAAGTTTGGGAACCACTGACCTACAGGATGCATCTGGCTCTGCCTGGGCCCCAACCCTTGACTGAAAGGATCGAAGAGAACACCATCTGCGCTCCGAACTCCTTCACCTTTATTCCCAGACCCCTGTAGTCACTTCTGATCTGCTGAGGGTCATACCTTGCAGTATCGTTAGTGCCCACATGGATGAACAACATGGGTAGTAGTCAGAGGGCCATATGATCCTCAACAATCCCTCCGTAACATCTCAGATACGGGCCCCTAGCAGGCAGGATACCTCCCGGGATGCCACGTCAGGGCAACAGATGGGTGCCTCCATCCCCCTCAGAAGAGAGTCACCAACCACCACTACTCTACATTTCCTCCTGGGAGTGGTGGCTGAGATCCTCCCAGCATTGGGGGTACATGGCTTCTCCTCCTCCTCCTTTGGGGATGATTCCTCATCACTTATTGCCAGGGCAGCATATCGGTTTTCCATCACCATGGTGGATGGGTTGGGAGTAGGGATGGAGCACTGCCTGCTGCCAGAAGTAACCAGCTGCCAGTGTCCTCCCGGTGACAGAGCCATATCCTCCTCCCCCGGTGGTGTGACAGCAATCCTCTGTAGCTGGATAGCATCCTCAGCCTTGGATGTCTCCATATAAATACTCTAGAGGAATTTCTTATGGGCACAGTTGCTCCTCAGCCTAGCCACCTCCTCCTGTAGCACTCCCACTTGCTTCCTGAGAGATTCCACAAGCAGGCACCTTTCGCACTGGATGGTCCCCCTAGCCTGTCTTTCTGAGAGTGGGAAATGCAGGCCACAGTCTCTGCAAATCCACACCAGGATCTGGGTAGAGGCATCCATGGTTAGGCTGTGTGTCTGGATACAGGTGCAGGTGGAGGAGACAGGAGCAGTGTTGGCACTGGTGATCCGGCCTTTCCTAACCACACTAACCTATATTATCTCTCCCTCCCACAAACTCCCTCTCAAAATCCCTGTTCCCTAGCTCCCCTTAGTCGCTTAGCCTGTGGCTTTTAAGGCCTTCTCTCCTAGGTCAGCCCTATCCCCTCTTAAATCACACAGGGGAGGGTGATCACAAGGTTGATTGAGGCCGATCAAATATGATCAAGGATGATCCAGGGAACAAAGGCTCAAACAGTCCCCAGACACACATGGTATTGTTTCTGCTCCCTGAATGGCTGAAACATTTTACACATGACTAATGATCATTAAATGGCAAATGAAAGGTAATGAATAATGAATGCCCTTGTTGACTCATGGGTCTCAAACCAGAGTCTGCAGGAGCGGGCACGCTCTAACCCTCCACCTGGCAGCCTGCTGACAATTGCTTATCTAGGATCCATGAAGCCCTGCTCCAGTTTGAGGCTCTGCCCCTGAGGTCCTATTGGTGGAGTCCCAGAGCAGCCCATTGGCCCACTGGCCCTACTTAAGCCAGCAGCAGGAACAGGAAGCTGTCTGAACAGCTGGGGTCCATCCTGCTTTGGACTGTGTGCCTTGTGCTTCCCACTCCCACTCCCCCAGCTTGACTTCCTGGCACCTGACTTGTGGTTCTTGACCTCCAGTTTGTCTCCTGCCTCTGACCCCCAGTATCCTGGCCTGGCCTGACTCTGGTTACTGACTTATGGTTCCAATCTCACGTTTGTCTCCTGCTTCTGATCTCCCAATATCCTGAGCCAGCTGACTCTTGACTCCTGTCTCGTGACTGTGGACTCTGGCTCTGACCACTAGGTGTGGCTGCCCATGATGCTGCTGTGACCATACCCTTGTTGGCACATGAATGGTTATTCAGATAAAGAACAAACACTCTGAAGACATTCATTCAGATAAAACATAGTTGAAAGTTATAAAGGATATATACAAGAGAGAATCAAGCATCCAGTCTGAATCTCTCCCATGCCATCAAATGTCACTTAGGTCATGGACAAAGTTCCAACATCTCTGCCTATCCTGGTCTGCTGTTTGCATGTGCTCTCGATTGTTAAGCCCTATAAGTTTTTCCTCTCTGAGTACTGTTGGATGGAAGGATTTTTTTTTCAGTTGGACCCTTTTACATGTTCCTCCAGCTGCTCAATGACATGTCTGCCATGGCAGGCACTCTGGCTTTATTTTCAACATGTTTCAGGTATTTCCATCTTCTTTCCTGGATAATTTTTAGATACAAGGGGTTGTTGAACTCTGACAAATCCTGGCATGTGTTATAATAATTTAATACCTTTAATAATTTAATAATTTAATATAATCCATTTAATACCTAGTATTTTTCTAAGGCATTTACTTTCAAAGGAATTGAGATGTCTTTCTATACCTCTGATAGATGTCCGGCATTCACAATTGTATGCTAAGATGGAAATAGCATGTGAGTTGAAGATTCATAGTTTGGTCTTCAAGTTGTAGATTTTTTAGTGACTAAATCTTGTTTAAACTGGTAAATACAGATGTCACCTTGCTAACTTGTGACATGACTTTCTTCTGGGCATACCCATTTGCCTGCATATTACTGCCAAGGAATGTAAACTGACTGACTAGCTTCTTGTAATGCCTCAGTTGGAAGCTAATGGGGTTCTCATTAGACATGGTTTCAAATAACTGATTATTAACCCCATCTTTGACTGCAGTGTAGGACAATCTTTTGGTCTTGAATGTTGGTTGAGCTGTCACTTAGAAGAGCTATGTCATCAGCAACATCTAGATCTTTTAGTGCGCTGTTATTGAGTCATGCAATACCTGTGTTGTATCCATCAAAACTTTTTTTCATATTGAAGACCATGGCAATGCCAAACAATAGAAATCAGAAACCACAACCTTGTTTGACACCAGTGTCTCTATTGAACCATACATTCAGGTCTGTATTTAATTTAATTGTGCAAATGGCACCTTTGTTTAAAGCATATTCATTATTTTGTTGGCATACCATAACCCTTCCAGATGTCTCAGAGTGAATCCCAATGGAGGCTGTCAAATCATCCAATCAGCAGTTTGGAATTCAAACTAATGTTTATGGACAGTTTTGTAGTATTCAACAGGTTCTAATTTTCATGAAGTTTGTTTAAAACCCGACCATGCTTTCCTGTAAGAATGACTCTTATTATCTGCTGATGGTCATCTTCCTATACTGAAAGTTTAGACTATTTGTAAAAATAAAGTTTCATCCATTTCATCCATGACATGAAAAACCTTTAGATAATTTATTTGCATGTGCTGGTAGATTTGCTTGGCTACAGTGGGACAACATTCTGAAATGAAAATCCTTTTGACAACCTGAAAAATCCATCAGTGTTATCATTTTGTGCTGAGGAGCAAAATTTTATTCCATATGGATAGACTCCATTTGTTGGGATTAATGCAAGGAAGGAGACTGATCAGCCATCAAGGTAGTTGCCCACCTCAGAAGTTTCAATACACTTAAAACTGGATTTTCTTTTCTTCAAGGATCAAAGTAAGAAGGTTGTGATTATTGTACATAGAAGTACTCTTGACAGTTCTGTACTCTGTAAATAACTGCTAACACCTCTGTGTATAACTTTGGTTGGCCGGTGTTAAGCATTTTGTTGCATAATCAGTGGGGTAGTCCTGAAACTGGTTAGTCTGAGAGAGAAATGTTCCTCTCCCAAAAGAGAAGAGCTGACAGCAAGCAGTGCTGGTTTATTACATTTTAGTATTCACTGAAGACTTGGTAAATTATGTTGCTATCTTCATATTCTGAAAAGGGCTTAGTGGTGCCCACTGCCATGAAACTTTCTTTACCTTTCTTTCTTTCCCTTAAGGGATTTACCATTGGTGATGTTTTAGGAATTTTTTTTTAGTAATTTACAAGTATATGGAATATCTGAAGTAAATCTGGGCAGGAAACAATTTTCCCAATTTGTGGGAAGTATCAACATTTAGGAAGAAAAAAAAAATCCTGTACCAAATTGGATTAAAAATTAAAATCTCAAATTCTCATGAACCAAAAATCTAAAAAAAGTATGAGGCCAATGCAAACATTTTGATTTTAATCTTTTAAAATTATTTTAAGTTTTACTACAACAAATTTTAAAACAAAGTTTTTTCACAACAAACACAACTTTTTCAATTCGAAAATGTCAAAAAGGAATGTTTTTACAATTTTTATAAAACTTTTAAAAGAATTAAAATGGGAAATTCATTAAAAAATGGACACTTGCCCACAAAAAGTTTCAGAATGTAATGGGCATTTTCTGACAGAAAAACGTTTAAACCATAAAATTCCTGAACAGCTCTACTCTCAAGATTTGTCACATATTTTGGGTTATTATAGTTTTCATAGTTTGTGGCTTTGGATGGAATACTTTGAAATTTACAATGAATCCAAACCACTCAGTTTCATATAATATCATCACTTGGACTCTTAAAATAGTATTCCATACTTCTCTAAACTTCTTACCGTGAAGACAGCCTCTGAATTCTGGTACCTTCATCACTTTCTCAAATCACCATTAAGTTGGCTTGTTGAAATTTAGAACAGGAAATTCCAATAATTTGAATTTTCCTGTCATCCCAAATCAGAATAGAAAGCCAGATTCAAAATTTCAAAAAAATTCTTGTTGGAGAAATATCAAACCCCCATGTTGAAGAGCTTCATTTCAAATTTGTTTTGATTTTTGTTATACGTTATAATGTATAAGTAAAAGCGATTAAGTTGCAATGAAATGCTTTCACCTCATTGAAATTAATCAAACTGATAATTTTTAGTCAAATTTCAATGTAATCAATACATTCTCAATAAACACTTTTATTTAATCAAAACAGCATTTTCCAACTGAAACTTATTCTGTTAGATTTATTAACCAAGTACAGTTAAATGTACAGCATTACACTAGTAGACAGAATTTTACTCACTGATAGCCACAAAACAGCTAGAGCAAAAGCTTTGTCACCCGATAATCTCTGTTAGTGGTATAAATTTAAATGACTATTTTCGGTGAAGTAATCTCTGGATTTTCCATATGTTATTAATTAACAGGTCCAGTTACAATTTTTGATCCTGATGTAATGTTCCCAATGTCCTGGTATTTGTGACACTTTTCTTTTTTATATATTACCCAAGTCATGTGGTTTACCACAGTGAGAACATCTCTATGAATGGAGCTGAGCGGTGTAACAGTGAGAGTAACAGAGCCCTATGAATGGAGACTTGGAATATATTGAACTCATTTGTCTGTTTCTCTGCAGTCTTCTGAATTACCAGTACATCCACAGGCTTTTTCAATGTAAGTTCTGCTTGTGCTGGCATCAACCTTTTTGTTTCATATGAATGTAACTTGGACCCAAATGGGTTCTGTAAAACTTTCTCCAAAAGTGATCCGCATTGTCAGTGCATTTCTTAGCTGTGTTAAAAATGAACTACAGATTTACTGTCAGCCATTTTTAGTGGACTTGGGCTCAGGAGGAGGAGAAGGACCTCGGAGTCCTGGTTGACTGCAGGATGACTATGAGTCGGCAATGTGACGTGGCCGTGAAAAAAGCTAATGCGATCTTGGGATGTATTAGGCGAGGTATTTCTAGTAGGCACAAGGAGGTGCTGCTTCCGTTATACAAGGCGCTGGTGAGACCTCATTTGGAGTACTGTGTGCAGTTCTGGTCTCCTATGTTTAAAAAGGATGAACTCAAACTGGAACGGGTACAGAGAAGGGCCACTAGGATGATCCGAGGAATGGAAAACCTTTCATATGAAAGGAGACTCGAGGAGCTCGGTTTGTTTAGCCTAACCAAAAGGAGGCTGAGGGGGGATATGATTGCTCTTTTTAAATATATCAGAGGGATAAATACCAGGGAGGGAGAGGAATTATTTCAGCTCAGTACTAATGTGGACATGAGAACAAATGGATATAAACTGGCCGTGGGGAAGTTTAGGCTTGAAATTAGACGAAGGTTTCTAACCATCAGAGGGGTGAAATTTTGGAACAACCTTCCGAGGGAAACGGTGGGGGAAAAAGACCTCTCTGGCTTCAAGATTAGGCTAGATAAGTTTATGGAGGGAATGGTATAATGGGATTTTAGTCAATTATGCAATAACTTGCCATCGCTGGTAAAATGAGGGTCCGGCTGGAGAATCTTGCCTATATGCTCGGGGTTCTACTGATCGCCATATTTGGGGTCGGGAAGGAATTTTCCTCCAGGGTAGATTGGCAGAGGCCCTGTAGGTTTTTCGCCTTCCTCTGCAGCATGGGGCAGGGGTCGCAAGCTGGAGGATTCTCTGCGACTTGAAGTCTTTAAATCACGATCTGGAGACTTCAACAGCTGAGTTAAGGGAAAGTGGGTGGGTCAGCTTTTGTGGCCTGCATCATGCAGGAGGTCAGACTAGATGACCATATTGGCCCCTTCTGACCTTAAAGTCTATGAGTCTATGAGGTGCTCTTTAACTATAGGTCAGCTGCTTACTTCATAAATTCTTACTTTAGATTATTTGGGGATGCTAATTTTTAGGGCCTGATTTTCGAACCATGCATTTGCTTAACTTTACTCATGCGTAGTCCTATTGAAGCCAATTACTCAAGTACATAAAACTACTCATGCTTCAAGGCCTTCAGGATCACAGCCTATAAGCTTGTCGATTTGATTCTTCCATTATGCTAGTTTTATGCTGGTGTCAACCCATTCACTTCAATGGGGTTTCTCCTGATTTACACTGGGGTAAAATGAGAGGAGGATCTGGCTCTTGTCCAGATTTTCAGCTGCTTGTAAGGTGACATAGTTCCATTTATTTCAGTGCCAATTTACCATAGCTGAGGGTGTGGTCTTCTCTCCATATGTCAAATGAAGTTTACTTTTCCAGCAGCTTCTTTGTTATTATATCACTTTTCTCAGAGGACCAGCCTAACTTTCACAATCTTGTCCTTCTGTATAATCTATTTATTTTTCCATATGACATGATTTTTCACTTGTTAAAAATTTTACAGGATTTTGTTTTCCTTGTTCAGTTGCACAATAAAAAATATGTTGTATTCTATGTTAATTGCTTTTAAGAAGTCTGCCTGAAATGATGTCTGCACTTACAGATCACCTCTGGTATAATTGAAAAAGAAAATAGCCTCAAGGAAACATAATACAAAAACCCAAAGTAACAAAACAAAGATTTAATTATGGACTCTTCATTGTAGCAAAGAAAGGCATAACACCATCCAATGGCTAGAAGGTGAAGCTAGACGAATTCAGACTGGAAATAAGGTGTACCTTTTAAACAGCGAGTAATTAACCCTTGGAACAATTTACCAAGAGTTGTATGGATTCTCTATCACAGACAACTTTTAAAAAAGAGATATGATCGGATTATTTGGGGGAAGATCTACGGTCTGTGCTGTGCAGGAGGCGAAACTAGATGATAACAGTGGTCCCTTCTGGCCCTATCAGTCTATGAAAATCCCAAACCAAAACCAACCACCATACCTTAAAATAAGATTTGGTATGTTGCTCTGTTTTTCCACTCTTACTAATTGGATAACATACGTTACAGTTCTAATAAAAACACATCTGCTTCCATTTTACATGTTTGGACCATTTTATATAGGGAGGAGAAACATTTAAGTAACAATCATTTACATTTTCTCTCAATTTAAGTTTAGTTACCCAAACAACAACAACAACAACAAAACCACTTAGACTCATAGACTTTAAGGTCAGAAGGGAACACTATGATCATCTACTCTGACCTCCTGCACAATGCAGACCACAGAATCTCACCCACCCACTCCTGTAACAAACCCCTAACCTATGCCTGAGTTATTGAAGTCCTCAAATCATGGTTTAAAGGCTTCGAGGTGCAGAGAATCCTCCAGCAAGTGACCCGTGCCCCACGCTGCAGAGGAAGGCAAAAGACCTCCAGGGCCTCTGCCAATCTGCCCTGGAGGAAAATTCCTTCCCGACCCCAAATATGGCAATCAGTTAAACCCTGAGCATGTGGGCAAGACTCACCAGCCAGCATCCAGGAAAGAATTCTGTGTAGTAACTCAGATCCCACCCCATCTAACATCCCATCACAGGCTATTCGGCATATTTACCTGCTAGATCAATTAATTGCCAAAATTAGGCTATCCCATCATACCACCCCCTCCATAAACTTATCAAGCTTAGTCTTGAAGCCAGATATGTCTTTTGCCCCCACTACTCCCCTTGGAAGGATGTTCCAGAACTTCACTCCTCTAATGGTTAGAAACCTTCATCTAATTTCAAGTCTAAACTTCCTAATGTCCAGTTTATATCCATTTGTTCTTGTGTCCACATTGGTACTAAGCTTAAATAATTCCTCTCCCTCCCTGATATTTATCCCTCTGGTATATTTATAAAGAGCAATCATATCTCCCCTCAGTCTTCTTTTGGTTAGGCTAAACAAACCAAGCTCTTTGAGTCTCCTTTCATAAGACAGGTTTTCCATTCCTCGGATCATCCTAGTAGCCATTCTCTGTACCTGTTCCAGTTTGAATTCATCCTTTGTAAACATGGGAGACCAGAACTGCAAACAATATTCCAGATGAGGTCTCACCAGTGCCTTGTATAACGGTACTAACACCTCCTTATCTTTACTGGAAATACCTCGCCTGATGCATCCCAAGACCGCATTAGCTTTTTTAACGGGCATATCACATTGGCGGCTCATAGTCATCCTGTGATCAACCAATACTCTGAGGTCTTTCTCCTCCTCTGTTACTTCCAACTGATGTGTCCCCAATTTATAACCAAAATTCTTGTTATTAATCCCTAAATGCATGACCTTGCACTTTTCACTATTACATTTCATCCTATTACTACTACTCCAGTTTACAAGGTCATCCAGATCTTCCTGTATGATATCCCAGTCCTTCTCTGTATTAGCAATACCTCCCAGCTTTGTGTCATCCACAAACTTTATTAGAACATTCCCACTTTTTGTGCCAAGGTCAGTAATAAAAAGATTAAATAAGATTGGTCCCAAAACTGATCCCTGAGAAACTCCACTAGTAACCTCCATCCAACCTGACAGTTCACCTTTCAGTATGACTCGTTGTAGTCTCCCCTTTAATCAGTTCCTTATCCACCTTTCAATTTTCATATTGATCCCCATCTTTTCCAATTTAGCTAATAATTCCCCATGTGGAACCATATCAAATGCCTTACTAAAATCGAGGTAAATTAGATCCACTGCGTTTCCTTTGTCTAAAAAATCTGTTACCTTCTCAAAGAAGGAGATCAGGTTGGTTTGGCACGATCTACCTTTTGTAAAACCATGTTGTATTTTGTCCCAATTACCATTGACCTCAATGTCCTTAATGACTTTCTCCTTCAAATTTTTTTCAAAGACCTGTCATACTACAGATGTCAAACTAACAGGCCTATAGTTACTTGGATCACCTTTTTTTCTTTTCTTAAAAATAGGAACTATGTTAGCAATTCTCCAGTCGTACGGTACAACCCCTGAGTTTACTGATTCATTAAAAATTCTTGCTAATGAGCTTGCAATTTCATGTGCCAGTTCCTTTAATATTCTTGGATGAAGATTATCTGGGGCCCCCGATTTAGAACTAACAGTACTTCAGAACTGATCCTGTTACCATTGTAGCCAATAGCAATCTTTCCACTGACTTTAATGGCAGTTGGCTTTGGACTGTAGGGCTTCCAGCCATCTGCAGAGGCAGAACCATGCTGGGGATGAGAAAAGATTCACAGCACGGGCAGTGGTGCCTGAAAACATAATGCCCCAATTCAGAAGCGCAGTTAAGCACATGCTTAACATTGCACTCAAATACATGCATTAAGTTAAGCATGTATTTAAGGCATGACTTAGGGCCATAAGTACTTTGAAACAATGCCTCCTTTTATTGAAGGGAAGGGAAGAGGCAGGGGAAAACACAGAGATACCTAGCTATACCTGTGAAACAGGTGTCAGCGGAAGTCCTCCTAGCAAAACCCACCCAAACACACCACATCTGGGGACTGTTCTAACTAAGTCCGCAGCCATTTTTGTGTGGGGGCAGGGAAAGGGCTTTCCACACCTTCCTCTTCCACACCTTCCTCTTCCTCCACCAAGCACATCAGTACTGGAAGGGCCATCATCTGGCCTTATAGGGTTTTTTCCAGGATAACTAAATAACTCTAGTAAGAGGTAAAAAATCTATGTTCTCTGTTTTAAAATGCAGAGAAAGTTGCTTCAAGCAGATGGCTGGCAGCTTTGACTTTTTTTTTTCTCTTCCCCAGGGTAGAGTTTTCTACTGAAATACATTTTAGCATTCCTACTGGAAATTATGTAGGAAAATATGTTGAGTATTCTTTTTAAGAAGACATATTTTCCTATGGTATAAATTTATATCCTCATCTTTAGGACAGAATGAGAGGGGGGAATGAAAGTCTTTCCGTTGTTGAAATGTATCAATGTTATTACTCAGATATTCTTTTTTACCCATATTTTTGCATCATTAAGATGTCATTCAAGAGGAAATATGGAATAGGGTTATCACCCTCTCACAATTGACTGCTGCACAAATCCTTTCCGATCTTGGGGAGGCCAAATGCATCCCTGATGCACTTGCACAGACTTCAGTGAAGTTACAGTAGGGATACATTTTGTCCCATTATTTTAACTTGTTCTGCCACTCTCTTTATATACTATACCCCAAGAGTTTGGAACAACTGAAATATTGGCCGTAATTCTAAACCCATTAAAATACTGTAGTTATGCAATAGTTAAGGAAATCGGTTTTGTGTAAAAGTAAATTTCCCCTTTGATTTAACGTATGTTTTCCTGCCTCTAATCTCTGGACAGTAAGTTGATGTCACTGAATCAATTTTTGTAACATTCAGTACATTGTTCTCTAATGTTCTCACTAAAATGAGGTTAAAGTGACTATGCTTGAAATTACTGTATGCAGTGTTGTTGTAGCCATATTGGTCCCAGGATATCAAAGGGACAAGGTTGGTGAGGGAATATCTTTTATTTCACCAACTTCTGTTGGTGCGAGAGACAAGGAAGAGGTCTGTGTAGGTTGAAAGCTTGTTCCTCTCACCAACAGAAGGTGGCCCAATAAAAGATATTACTTAACCCACCCTGTCTAATATCCTTTAAATTAATATTCTTATGCCTTTCAAGATCAGTTTCACTAAGAATTGCATGACACCTTAACACTTGATTTAAAAATAAATGGAAGTTTGTACAGTAAGGTTAGGATAACCTACATACTGCTTTCCATTCTGAATAGCTTATTTGGAAATGTAAAAAAAAATTACTTGTTGTAGCATTAGAATGTTCTTGTATTTCAGCACTGTGTGTATATAATTCCACATTCAGGGCAGGGAAGACATGTTTAAGTATTTATATGGCTCTCGTCATCACTGTAGGATCTGAGCACCTTGTTTCATCGATGTACCAAGTCCTGCAGTTTTTGTTCAGAGTTTACTCAGTCCTTAATCATTAGAGATTCAGGGTGTGGGAATGGTTGTGTAAATTCATGGTCCTACTGATATGTTTAAAGTAATAATTAGCTAAATACTTAAGTCCTTACTTACATCTGACTCGCTCTTCCAGCAAAGCTCCTTTTGACGTCAATGGAAAGCTTTGCTTGAGTAAGACTTGAATTGTATCTAATAATAATACTGTACATTACCATCCCTGTAGCAAATAATACAATAGACCTAATGATACATCTATTTTGGATGTCGCTACCACCTCTCTGAGGGCCAATACTAATGTGCCTACTCTTTCTTTATGACTTTTTTTAATCAATTCGTACTTGAGATTGGGGAGGGGGGAGAATCCCATTGAATATTGATAGAAATATGTCTGATATGAACTTAATAACTGAGTAGAGGATGCCTCCATGATTTGGCTCTGAAGTTGTTTTCTAAATAAGCATTGTAAAAGACACTCGGTGTTGATCTAACTCTGCTCCCATTGAAGTCAATGGTTGACTTCAGTGGAAGCAGAGTTAAGACAATGATGAGTTTGGGGTTTTATTTTAAAATCCCAACCATAATGAATTATGCACAAACTTTCAGGAGGTGTGTCAATTGATATTTGAGGTGAGTATTTGTTTCATTCATACTTGAATTAACAAAAAATAGAGAATAGTGATACTAGTTTTACATTCATATGAAAACCATCTCCCAAGGTATCTCGACCTATTGTTGTTATATTTTATTCATGTGACTTATAATATATTTTAATTACTTGGTGCCCAAATGTCATTAGTATCTTAGAGGTCTTGCATAAATCAACAATTAAGATCAAGAAAATCACAAGCCAATGCATCAAAGGCCAATTGCTCCTTAAAGCCAAGTCTGAGTAGTTCAAAGCACAGTATAGATTACACATACTTGATGACACCAAAACATAATGTTTAGGAATTCTATGGATCACTATATGATGCCATAGGTTTCACAAATGGAACCTACAATGTCTGCACATAGGACCTATCTGTGGTAGACATTGTACTCTTGGCAGTTCTTGCTCTTGCCATAACAGATGCATAAGCACAAGCTATATATTGTCACAAAAGTCTACCAACAATAACAACTGTGCTCAGTACATCAAATGCCAGATTCATGTGTGTCATTCAGGAGGTCAGACTAGCTTATCATAATGGTCCCTTCCAGCCTTATGAACTATGAATCATATACTTGCCCCACGGAGCCCATGCATGGGGGTGGTTTAACATCTGTAGAAATTATTGTTTATTAATCATATGCAGGATTGGAACCTCATTGTATTGCATGTGGTACAATGAAAAGACAGTCACAACACCAAAAAGTTTAGATGTGTATAACATACAGCTAAGTGATCATGGAAGTTATAATAATGAGCAACACTAATTAATAGCAAGACAAGTGGAGGTCAAACGATTGGCCACGAAGCAATCTTCAAGTCTCAAGCTCCTCAGAGTTTTGAACTCTGTCTCTTAATGTATGTCTTCAGGGGCAAAAAAAAAAGTGTTTTCAATCAATGGGGCTAACTTGATTGAAAAATCCCCCTTAACAACCATGTAGACACAGTTCAACATGTTTCAGATAGTCTGAAAGGGTCATATTGTAGCCTACGCTAACTGACTGAAAAATCTACTCTCTTGCCCATGTATGCAGGGCCTTAGGGAAGGGCAGAACTCTCTATGGCCTTGCTGTTCCTCTGTAGTTGCTTCCCACTCAGGATTCACTTAGTGCTGCATAAGCATAGGATCAGGGCAGGCTTTATTGCTCTGGAGAGCTCCATACCTGCAAAGCATACAGTTGGGATCAGGCCCAGTATTTTTATATGAAATCTTCCGTTCCTAATATTTAAGCCATGAATTATAAAAGACAATACTTTGCCATGGCTCTGTGGTACCAAAGACAGAACATCGATTTTGCTTTGTCAGTCGTTTTATACATTGTGACACTAAGCACAAATATTTTGGCTTTCTTCCAC